>NC_033651.1:652649-659744 GCF_001601855.1 Plasmodium reichenowi | reverse complement strand
TTTTTTTTTTTTTTTTTCATATGAACTGGTTATGCTTTTTAAATTTATATAATCATATAAATAGTTAATTTATGTAAAAAAAATATTATATAAATAATATAGTGCATCATATATTAATATCGAAATATATGATATTTATAAACTATATAATATGTTCACATTTTTATTATCATATACAAAAAAAGACTTACATAAAAAAAGATATGGCATAATTTTTTATATATCCAAGGAAAATGGTACGTTCATAAAATGTATTTGTGTAGTGAAATTATATATATATATATATATATGTATATTATCTATGAAACTTATACAAATATTTTAAATTGTTTTTATTCTTTTTATGACACAAAATTCCTTATAAAAATTAACTTTTATTAAAATATTATGAAAAATAAAATTATACATAACAATATATCATTTCATGTTTAAAAAATTTTAATAAAATAGATATATTATGAAAAAAACTTAACATTATATATATATATATATATATATATTCATATTTATTTATTAATTTATTTATATTTATATTTGTATATATTTGAATAAAAATGTAATTTTTTCAGGGGTGTAAAAATTTTCTTTTCTCCAAAAAAATATATAATTAAAAAAAAAAAATTATACACACACACACACATATATATATATATATATATTTATATTTATATACCCAAACCCAGATATACATACAAATCATACATACATATATACCTATATATACCATATTTTTGTGTAAAAAAAAACCAAATCTACTATTGACCTTTTGAGTGTCATTAATATACCCAAAGGAGATTATGACATGCCTACAATGAAATCATCAAATAGATATATTCCCTATGCCAGTCATCGATATAAAGGCAAAATATATATTTATATGGAAGGAGATAGTGATAGTGGACACTACTACGAAGATACAACTGATATTACTTCATCCGGAAGTAAGTATGAAGAACTTGATCTTAATGACATATATGTTCCTGATAGTCCAAAAATATAAAACCTTGATTGCTGTGGTACTTGAACCATCAAAAAGAGATACATCAAGTGGTAAAGAAAAACGTGATATACCATTAAGTGATAAACATGATAATAATAAATTTACAGATAATGAACGGAATCAACTGAAACAGGATTTTATCTCAAACATTATACAAAGTGCACAAATGGATTTATAAAAAAAATAATAAAAGTAACGATACTCCAAAGGATAACCAGGCATATGACCATATTTTACATGATAGTATGGAACAAAAACATTTTATTACTTCTATTCATGATAGAGATTTACATAATGGTGAAGAATATAATTATAATATTAATTTTCATGTTCCACAAAATATGAGTGATTCAACTAATAGTATGCATGATACAATTAGTGGTGAAAATGATTCATATAGTGCTATATATTTAATCAATGATTCATTAAACAATGATCAATATGTTAATATATATGATGAGCTGCTGAAAAGAAAAGAAAACGAACTGTTTGGAACATATCACACAAAACATACCATATGTTCTAAACGTGTTGCTAAACAAACAAATAGTATTTCTATAATCAACCAACTAAATCTGTTCCATAAATGGTTAGATAGACACAGAAATATGTGCGAACAGTGGGATCAAAATAAAAAAGAGGAATTACTAGATAAATTGAAAGATGAATGGAATAAAGAAAATAAAAATAATAGTAATATCATAGACACACATAGTCAAAATAATATTACAAGGGTGTTGAACAGTGATGTTTCTATCCAAATAGATATGAATTCTAAACCTATTTAACATATAAACTCATTTACAAATATGAATACAAACCCTCATAATTCTACTATGGATACTATATTAGATGATATCGAAAAACACCGTCAACCCTACTACAATGATATTTATGAGGATTATATATATTATGATGTAGATGATGACAAAGATTCAGTTGATGATAAATCACCTGTAGATAGTAATAATGTGTATATATCTAATGAGGAACAAATTGAAATCAATGTCGTTAATAATAAAACGAATGAATTGTTCGAAGAAGAATATCCTATATAGGATATATGGAATATATAATACAAATATAGATATATATATGTATGTATATATTTTTTGTATGTTTGATGTTTTTATTTGTCAATTTTTTGTTTGTGCTATTTTGTTTACTTTTGTTTTTTTTTTCTGTGATTTTTATTTGTGGATGTTATTTGTATTTTAATTTGTTTATTGATGGAATATATATATATATATATATATATATATGATTTTCTTGAATTATATATATTTTTTATTCCTATATAATTTTTTTTATCAAAAATTTTCTTTTTTTTTTTTTGTATAATATATAAACATTTTATGTGAATATAATATATATATATATATATAATTTTTCTTCATATTCTTCTGTACTCCTTTTTTTGTTGGTATATGAACATCATGTTAGTAAAATCTAATAATTTTATTCGTTTTACAAATAAAAGTGGTTATTTTTGTTATACAACTATAATGTGGTAAATCATTCTAATTGCTTTTCTTTTCCATTTGTGTAAATTGGGTGACTAAAATGTTTCTCACATTATAATTTGTATAAATATATAATTTAATGTCCCCATTATAACTGAATATAATATAATTGTTTTCGATTTATTGTTGTGATTTTATTTTCATTCCATTGATTATAGAACACTTATAACATAATAAAAAATTTTCTAAAAGGGGGTTCTACAAGAAACCATTTATCTTTATATGATTGAACCAAATGAATAAAAAGGCAATTTCATTAATATGTATACATATATATATATAGTAATAAATATATTATATTATTATATGGTCGTTTTAAATCATTTATTAATATTTGATAATATTTAATATAGTTTTGTTTAATTATAGGTTCTTTTGATTTTTTAAGACTTATTTTATATTAATATCATAAAATATGTTACGTCTGTATATATTTTTAATTTTATTTATAAAATAATAACTACACATATATATACATATTATATCATGAAACATGTTAATTTTATTATTATAAATATTTTTATTAGTACAGAATAATATGTATATCTATATATTTATATATATATAATAAATCGTATTATAATTATTTTTTTTTTAAATTTCGACTTAATTAAAATTTATTTTGTTATTTTATAAGTTCTAATAAAATATATACAAAAAAAAAGAAAAGAAAAGAAAAAAAAAATTATATTAAATATATAACTGCAGATATTGAAATATTGATAAATGTAAAAATATATTTAATTTTTAATAATATAAAGACTTAGTATTACAAAAAAATAAAATAAAATATATAACAAAAAAAATATGGGTGTCTTAAAATAATACGTGTAATTATAAACAAAAACATGAAACAATCATAATAAAAAATAAAATATGAAATATTTAAATATATGAAAATAGAAAAATAAAAAATATTATATATATATATATATATATATATATATATATATGTGTGTGTGTGTGTTTTTATATATGTAATCAATTTTAATTTCCTTTTAACTAAAAAAATTCATATTAGTAGTAATCATATCGTTAATGTTTTGCCATAAGGTTTCTCTTTTTTCGACTGCTCGAGTGAATAGTTTGGTTTTATTTTCATAAAATAGTGGAATTTCTAGAGCAGCCTAAAAAAAAAATATATAAATAAATAAATATATAAATAAATAAATATATAAATAAATAAATAAATATATAAATATATATATAAATATATATATATAATAAATTTTTATACTATAATAGTGTGCTACATTATTTTTATAATGTATACATTTAATGATAACTTTATAATATGACTTCATATAAATATATGAAAACTTATAGAATAAGTCATATTTAAAAATGTCCAACTAATATCTTATTATTACCTTTGCAAAATAAGGGTTACAAAAAACAACAAGATAATTATTTTCTTGCATAAATGAAGGGATTTTCTCAACTTTTATAACAGGTCCTATCCATTGCATAAAATTTTTACATTCACTTATGGTAGTTTTTTGTGGGAAATTACAAACAACTATGGTTGAATCTTCATCAAAATCTTTTGGCTTTAAAAAAAAAAAAAAATAAAATATTAATTAGACATTATATATATATATATATATATATGTATGTATGTATATTTATTTATCCATATCATTATGAATATCATGTTATATTTTTTTCCACAAATATTTTTAATTTCTTATTTTATTTTTTTATTAACATACCGCATAAATATTCCCTAATTTCCTTTCTATCGAATTTGGTGCATTTTTTGATTGAGTTACTTTTCTTTTCTGCAATTCAACAGTCCTTAATTTTCTATAAGACGAATCCATATTACAAAAAAAAAAAAAAAAAAAAAAATTAAGAAAATATATACATATATATATATATATATATATAATTTAACAAATACTTTGGTTTTTTTTAAATTCATATATTTCTTGAAAAAAAAAAAAATAGGAAGAAATTTTATTCACTAATCCATTTTGTTTTATGTATGAACAAATAAATAAATTTATTTTTATAATATACACATAAAAAAAAAAAAAAAAAAAAAAAAAAAAAAGAAAACACACATTTATAGTATATATAATATATATATATATTCCTTTTACATAATTATATAATATCGAATTTTTTTTTTTATTCTTAAGATATATTCATTTTTATATTTATTCACTTGAAAATATTATACATATATATATATATATATGTACTTGTGAAAAGTTATAATTATATACGTGTAAATTTTTTATGAAAAATAAAAAATTGTCTTTAAATATACAAAGCTTTTCAAATATATATATATAATATTGAAGAAAAAAAAAATATAATAAATAACCCTTTTTAACATATAAAAATTTTATGAGACTCTTTTAAAAAAAAAATTTTTGAATTAGTATATTTAATAATTTGATTTCAGTTTAAATAAAGATGTGCACCAACACATAAAATATATATATATATATATATATATATATATATATATATATATATATACAATTCTTTCATTCATTAAAAAAAATAAATTCTTTTTTATTATATTAAATTAAATAGACTTGAAACAAAAAATATATATGGTACTGTCCATAAAAATCAACATAAAAAAAATAATATATTATATATAATTTTAGTTTTATGAAAAAGTTAATTTCCTTAAATATTAGAAAACTTTAAGTTACTAAATGGTACAAAACAAATACTTCATTTTCTTTTTAAAATAAAATATCATGTTATTTTTTATATATTTTTTTTTTTTTTGTGTAATATATTATATATATTTTTTTATAAAGTTACATTGTAATATTAATTTCTTTTTTTTTTCTTTTTTTTAATTATAAAAATATTAAAATATTTTCTTTTTTTAAAATATATGATGAAATATATACTATATATATATATATATATATTTTTACATGATATATATACATTTAGTAAAAAAATATATCTTTTAAAATGAATGGGAAAAAAAATAAAAAAAAAGGGAAAACATAAATATATATATATATATAATATATTACATGTAAAGAATAATTTATAAAACTGAATATTTTCATATTAACATTTTACTTCATATAACATATAAATTAAGGTATATAAGAAAATATTGTAATAAAATTATAAATACTTACATTATATAATATATATATATATATATATATATATATATATTTATTTATTTATAAATTTCTTCTTTTTAATACTTCATAAAAATTATTATATACTTAATGAACAAAACATTTTTTTCAAAAAAAAAAAAAAAAAAAAAATTCATATTAAAAAAACAAAAAAAATACATAAACATATATATAATATATATACATATAATTGTGTTACTATAAATTATTCCATATAATTACTTTATTTTATTATTATTTTTTTTTTTTTCTTTTTCTTCTAAAAATCAATTTAAGCCTTAACTTTATTTGCCTTGGTTCCTTTGTTGTGATGTTCCCCTGATTTAAAGGTTGTCAATTTTTCATCAATTTCTAAAAGGGCAGGAATAATAAAAAAATGAGATATTTATGCATATAAGAAATGGGTTATATGTAAACACAAACATAAATAAATTAATAAATTAATAAATTAATAAATAAATAAATAAATAAATAAATAAATATATATATATATATATATATATATATATATATATATATACATATAATACATTTTTTTTTACCTTTAATTTTGTTGGTTAAATCTTCTCTTCTGGTTTCTACATTTTTTACACTTTCGTCTCTCTTTTGTTCATACATATCTTTTTTCTCATGTAATTTTTGAATACATGAATCTATTTCATCAAAACTTACAGGTGGGTTAATACCAGCAGTTACGAAATAGCATAATATATTCATATCTAATTTGAATGTTTTTTGTTTATCTTTTTTACTTTTTGCTTTTTTATTATTATTTTCATTTTTTGTTTTATTGTCATCTTTATTTTCATTAGTTTCTACTTCTCCATTTATTTTTTTGGCTGCATTTTGTTGTTTTTTGGATTCTTCTAATTTAAATTCTTCTTGTAATTTTTTTAAGTAAGCAAGCATGTTTTCTATTAATGCTAATTCTTCCCTATATGGTAAAACATCTATATCTTCTAATTTTTTTTCTAAAGACTGTTTTTCTAATTCTAGATTTTTTCTTTCTCTATCTTCTTTAATTTTTTGTTGTTTTGCTTGTAATTGATTTAATTTAAAACTTCTATACTGTTGTTTCTTTTCTTCCATCTCTACAGTTATACTTCTTCTTTCCATAAAATAATGGTTCATTTTTTTCGAATAGTTATCTCTCAAGTTGTTCAATTCGTTAAGTTTGTTATTTTTTTCTTGATAGCTATTTTGTAATTCTTTTAATTTGTTGCGTTCCATTTTTTTCTCATTTCTTAGTTTGTTTATTTTTTCCCTAATCGAGTCCATCTTGCTTTTCAAGGGCACTAAAAGGAAAAAAGAAATAATATTATGATCATGAGGAAATATAAGAATATGGTAATATAAATATAAAAATATATGAACTCACAATGTGTACTAAATATGTTTCCACAGTAATATGGAACAAAAAAAAAAAAAAAAAAAAAAAAAAAAA
>NC_033651.1:649005-652294 GCF_001601855.1 Plasmodium reichenowi | reverse complement strand
TATACATATATATATTGATATATATATATATATATATATATATATATATATATATATATATATATATATGGATATATTAATAATATATACATGCACATAAGACTCTTCATATTATTTTCAATTACCTATTGTTTCGTCGTCATATTTACTGGCTTCATTTTCTATTTTGCTATAAGATGACAATAATGGTTTATTTTTATTTAATGCTTGTATTTGGTTTATTAATAATTTTTCTTCCTTAATAGAAATAGTAGATGTCATTAATTTGTTTTCAATTTCTCTGATTTTTTTTTCGATATCTTCTTCATTTTCAAATCCAATTTGTTTCTTCATATTTTGTGCATTGACCTTTAATTCCTTTTTATGTTTCTGTTTTTTTTCGATATCATCCAATATGCTTCTTCTTTCATTTTCTAATTTGTCAATATCTGATTGAAAGCAATCTATTTTTGTTACGATATCTTTTTTCTTTTTATTATATTCCTCCTTTCCCTTATTGGCTACTTTAATTTCTTTTTGTAAATTATCCTACAAAATAATGAAAGCAAAAATTAATATATAGAAATAATAATATTATATATGCGTGTGTATAGTTCATAGATTTTATACTCTAATTTGGATATATAAATATACATATATATATATATATATATATATATATATATATATATATATATATTTATTTATTTATTTATTTTTATTTTTTCTTACGATTTTCTTTTTTATTTCATCAATTGATTGAGATATACTTCCTAACTTTTCATTGTAGGCATCAAAATCTGGTTTTTCGATCTTTATATTTTCAGCTTCAGTCATTTTTTTTTTCTTATTTTTTTTTAAATATAAATATAATACAGAATAGTCTTTATTTTAATAAAATTTAATAAGATTCTTTTTTTTTTTTATTTATTTTGCTATATTGTCTTTCCTACAACTGTAAAATGTTCTATTCAGAACAATTTCTGTAAATATATAGACAAATGTGAAATTTTTTTTTTTTTTTTTTTTTTTGAGCAGCTAAACGGTCTTCTACATATATATATATATATATATATATATATATATATATATATATAATAATAATAATAATAATAATAATAATATATTATTCAAATAAAAAAAAATTCATCTACAAAAGGAACAATAAAATAAAAAATATATATAAAATTCATAATATCTATATCTATATCTATATATATATATATATATATATATATATACATAATAAAGTACACTTTATTATTTTTCTTTTTATACATATGTACAACTTCAAACGTTTTCAAATATTAAAAAAAAAGTACAATTTTTACGTACATGGTTTTAAATAAAACAAAATATAATGTACACAATATATGTATATATATATATATATATATATATATATATATATATATATATATTTCGTACATATATTGCATGTAATACATATATAACGTCATACTATATATTTCTTTTTTTATTATTATTTATATTTTTACCAAAAATTGTGAACGTTTTTATTATTCTTCTTCTATATTTCTACATTTAAAAAGGGAAACCACACAATAAATATTTAACTAATCATCAAAAGGGATGGGAAATAAAAAGGAAAAAAAAAGAAAAAGAAAAAGAAAAATACTCAATATATATATAATATATTTCGTATTTCCTTTCTTTTTTACCTATATAAATTAAGATTAGAATATAATCATAAAAAAAGAAACAGTGTTTCTAAATATTTCACAATATATCCATAGAAAAAATGAAAAAACTGTACGCAATTTTGTTTTTATATTTTTTTTAAAGAAAAGCAATTAATGTTATATTTTTACATATATTATAAAAACGTATAATATATATATATAATATATATATATATATTATATATTTTCTTATAATTTTATTTTATATTAATTTTTTTTTCTATTTTGAAATATTTATAAAAAAAAAAAAAAAAAAAAAAAAAAAAGAATAATTGGTAAATAAATTATTATATATTTTCTTCATAATGCTATTTTTAATAATATTTTATATAATATATATATATATATATGTATATAAAAAAAATTTTGTGCGAGAAATATGATATAATAAATTTTTATTATATATATATAAATAAATATATATATTATTAAAGAAAATAAAAATTATTAAATATTATAACAATAATTATATATTAAATATGTATTACTATTTTATATATAAGTAAAAGAAGAGTATGGATTAGTATCATATAAAGAGGGAAAAAAATAAAATTGAATATATTTAGTATATATTATACACTTATTATATATATATATATATATATATTATATATATAATATATATATAAATATATTATATGTATAAAAATATGTTAAAAAAGAAATGGGGGTTAAAGATTTTTCAAAAGCATATAATAATAATATATATTATATTATATATAAAATAATAAGCAAAACATTTATAATTATTGAAAACGTGCATAGTTAAAAAAGTATACTATAAATATTATTTAATATATATATTAAAAAACAAGAATATAATCATAATAAAATATATTAGTAATATATATTTGTATATATATATATATATATATAATATATTTTTAATATAATATTTTATATAATTTTTTTTTTTTTTTTTTTAATAGTAAATTCCATTTCAACCTCTGTATGCTCTACTTTTTCAATACACTTTAAATATTTTAAAACTTGAGAAAAAAGAAAAATATATATAATATATATGTATGTATATAATATGGTATTATTTTATATAGATCAAATAATATTTCCCTTTTTTATTTATTATTATTTTTTTTAACTTTTATTTTATATAAAAATATTAGGTGAAAATACTAATATAAATAATAATTTTTTTATTGAATAATGTAAAAGAAATATATAATATATATAATTATATACGTCGATTATGACTTTTGCTTTTTTCTAAATATATTAAATATGGTAAAATACATATATATATATATATATATATATATAAAATATATATTTTTTTTTTTTTTTAGAAGAATGTGTTACATAACATTTAAAAGTTTTTATTAAAAAAATAAATTTAAAAAAAAAAAAGTAAATGAAAAAAAAAAAAAAAAAAAAAAAAAATATTAATATATTAATATATTAAAATATTAAAATATATGAAGAAATAAAAATATTAAAGATATTTATATATTATATATATATATTATAAGTGTGAAACACAAATTTTAATTTTATATCAAATTTTAATTTAAAAAAAAAAAAAAAAAAAAAAAAAAAAAAAACGTCTAAAGCTTAAATATTTTAAATTCTTAAAATTTTAAAATATTACA
>NC_033651.1:647844-648905 GCF_001601855.1 Plasmodium reichenowi | reverse complement strand
AACATCAATATATATATATATATATATATATATATATATATATATATATATATGTTTATGTATATGCATTTATGTGTTTACTTATATATTCTATTTATTCTCTTCTTACCGCTGCATTTGGTGTCATTATGTTAAAGTAAATACTGGGTATATTGTAAAAGATGTCTGATACAGTAAGAATTATTTTGTGAACATACATTCCATCACTGTCAATTTTTTCATTGTTAACAATTTTTTGTTCTTTTATGTTTATTTGTTCACACTCTTCAATATTAATGCTAAAAGGGAAAAATATAAAATATAAAAAATAATATATAAATAAATAAATATATATATATATATATATATATATATATATATATATAACGATGTATTGTGTATATATATTTATTTATTATTTTTTTTTTTTTTTATTCACTGTACCTGCTAAGGTTAAGAACTGCCTTGGATATATTTTTTATATAAAAAATTAGAATACCTTTATTCTCCTGATATTTTTGCTTCATTAAAATAGACACCACATTATTTTTAAAAAAAAGACATTTATCTAATAAGCAGGCGTTAAACCATAAATCATTTATATTATTAGCTTTTTGTAAACAAAGTATTTTAAATAATTTTTCATTATCATCAGAATTATCACTTGAATTTTTGGATTTATGGCTTGATACACTTGATGAGGATTTTTTTGAATTATGAGAAGAATCAGATAAATTTCGACCTCTCTTTTTACTATACTTTTCTTCATTTTCTTCTTCTTCATCTACATCTTCAGATGATGAGGAATTACAAGACGAATGAGATGAGATTTTGTTATGTGAATAATCGCTATTAGTGTCATTGTACTCTTCGTCGTTATGTTTATTATGTTTTCCTGATTTTTTGTTATCATGCTTTTTGTCGAATTTGAGAGAGTTATCCTTTTCATTAAAGTCAATAACGGCATGTCTGAAAAATAAATAAATAAATAAATAAATAAATATATATATATATATATATATATATATATATATATATATATATTTTTTTTTTTTTTTTTTTTTTTTTTTTTTTTTTTTTTT
>NC_033651.1:643761-647550 GCF_001601855.1 Plasmodium reichenowi | reverse complement strand
TTTTTTTTTTTTGCACATGTGGATGTTTCATTTTTTACTTGTTCGTCTCCAGCAATCTCTTTATAAGAAAATTTTCGTGCACCTTCTTCATATTGTAGAGAGGCATATTTTTCAAAAGATAATTTAACATACTCATATTATTCATATTACACAAATTAAGAAATTCACATGCACGTGTTTGTAATTCCAAATCTGAATGGTTAATACAAGTGTTCAGAATTTTTTTCACACTGTTCATAAGTTTATTATCATAAAAAACCATTTTCATAATAGCCATTAAAATAACACATTTGGTGTTAGATGATGCAAAGGCAAAATATTTTTCCAGAATTTTTAATTGTTCTTTCATAGGTACTTTATCTTTTATTAAATATCCAAAAGAACCTATGATGTACGTACATAAATCTACTAACAATTCAATTCTTGTAAAATGATCTGATAAATATCTATAACATTTCATAGCTGCATAAGTTTGTACTTTCTGGTCATCTTTATTTTTATTATTATTATTATTAATATTATTATTGTTATTATTATTGTTATTGTTATTATTATTATTATTATTATTGTTGTTGTTGCTATTATTATTACTATTGTTACTTTCATTACTATTATTATTTATATTATTTAATGCATTATTTTCTCCTTTCGATAATTTGGATGAGTTTTTACCATCACCTTCTACAAATCCAGTTATTATTTGTACTAATCTAAACCATACTTCTTGAAATATAGACTTGTGAGTTATTTCAATCATTTTAAATATAACATCAATATACCATGATAAGTCTGGAGAGAAATTTTCAGCAAGAATAGATATTTTTATTATAACTTCATTTTGTATATATGGATCGATAAATGGTAGATGATGTAAAAATACATTAATAAGTAATTTCCAATTATTATAATTACACATATTAAATAGAATATTAAATGTTTGTAATTTGATTGTAATATCATCACTATTTAATAAATTTATTAAATGCATAATATGTGTTTCTAACATATTATAAATTTTTAAATTCATTTTTAATTTCGATAAACTATTTAAAATAACATAATTAATATTTGACTTTTTTGTATCAAATGAAGTTATTAAACATATGATTATATCTCTATTTCTATCTTCGATTTTATCATCTAAAAAATTATATAGATTGGAGCATTCATAGATAATACCATATTCAATGTATATAGCACTTTTTTCATTTCTTAAAATGTCTTTATTTTTTTTACTATGTGAATAAATACTATTTTTTGAAAAACTCTTTTTAAATATATTACTACTGTTATTATTATTATTATTATTATTACTACTACTTTTATTGTTATTATTATAATCATGATAATCATTATTATTATTATTATTATTGTTGTTGTTATTATTACTATTAAAATGATTAGCAATAGTATGCCTATTATTATTTGGAATATTATTATTCAGTGGATTGCTTTCATTTCCTAATCTTCCTTGTAATTTTCTATAAGGCTTGGATATTATTTTATACATGATATCATTTATATTATTTATAGTAGTTTGAGATAAATTATGAACATCATATAATTGTATCATCTGTAGACATTTTATTAATAAAAATGGATAACGTACATGCGAATAATAAAAACCTTCGTCAATTTTTAAATTTTCATCTAATATTAAATATAATACATTTAATATAAAATGTATATATTTATTTATATATTTTTTTATTTCATAAAAATCAATTTCTTCAATATTAAATGTACATTCAGATTCGATTTCTAATATTTTATCTACTTTCTTTAAATCATTATATAAAAAATTCTGTTCATTTAAATATATATTTGATTTACTTCTTTTTTTTTTTAATTCATTTTTTATATGTAATGATATACGTCTACTGTGATTACTACTACCGCTACTACTTGAACTATTATCGAATTTTAATTCTTCTCTTTTTAATATATCATCATTTTTTTCATCTAATGAATTTTTTTTTTTTTCTTCCTTTTTTATATAATAATGCATTGATTCATATTTTTGAAATATTAATATTATTACATATAATAAATTTAAATAAGCAAATATATTAAACATGTTTATTTCATTCAGATTCTGATCTAGAAATTTAAAGATCTCGAAATCATTTTTACCTCTTAATAATAAATCATGTCTTTTCTTATATATATTTGCTAAACACAAAAAAGCCTTTTTTCTTATATTTGGTTTATATATATAATTAGAAGTAACAATATGTAATATATCTTCATATAAATTCTCTATTAATAATCCATTTATTTTATGACTAGCAAAGTGAAAAGCTAAGAAATTTATTTTTTCATCATTATTTTTTATATCTGCTTTTATGGTACTTACCATAATATTTAACATTTCATTATTTTCATCAACTAATAAAGATAGAGCTGTATATCCACAATATTTATCACTAAAATTATTACTACTTATTAATTTTATTATATCTAAATATGATAATGATATACCATATCCTAATATATGACAATAAATTAATTTCCATATATACTTTTTTCTTTTATAATTTGTTATATTCTTTTCATTAAACTTTTTCTTTATCTTAATTATTTCTTGTAATACTTTCTTTTCTTCATCTTCTTTACATCTACAATTACGAACTTCATCAATAAAACAGTATAAACCCTTTATGCTATGTTTAATCATTTTTTTTTTTTTTTTTTTTTTTTTTTTTTTTTTTTTATATATTATTATTGTGTTATTCTTGTTGTTATGTCTTTTATTTATTATATAATTTATGCTTACTTTTTTCCCCTTGTTCTAGATATTATTTAAAATGATATTATATTATTTAATATTGTTCTAATTATTTTAATTTAAATAAATTTATTATTTTTATGGTACGTATTTTTTTTTTTTATTATAATTTTATTATACTTATTTTATTATTATTTTAATTTTTATTATTTTTTTTTCTTCGTTATCCTCTTTATGGTACATTCTTGATTACTATCATATGATTTTAAATGGTCATAATGATATATAATATACATATAAAAAAAGAAAAAATAATTAAAAATATATGACTAAATGAATAATATTGTCATATATTTATATATATATATATATATGTATGTATGTGTTTGTCTATATTATATAAAGGACAAACGTTAAATTGAAATAATATATATATTAAAAAAATATATATATTTATTACTTTAAAAAATAAAATAACCACAAATATATTATATATATATATATATGTGCCTTTTTTCTTGTGCTGTTATTTATCAAATTTGATATGACCTATATATTATTTTTTGGTATTTTATTTTTGAATAGCATCAATGCAACAAAAAAAAAAAAAATAATAAAAATAATAAAAATAATAAAAATACACATGACAAATATGTGATATTTATAAAATATTATTCCTTCTATATGATAATATTACTTTTATATATACAATTAACAAATATATTCATTATAATATATATATATATATATTTATTTATTTATTTATATGTCTCCACCTCTTTCTCTTCGATGTGTCCTATTTATTTATATATACCATAATGTTTTACTTTATTATAATATGTTAGGACAGGAATATTTATTATTTATAAATTATTTACTTTGTATTTTTCTTTCGTTTTCTTTTTTTTGCTTTCTTTTTTTCTCTTTCTTTTTTTCTCTCTCTCTTTTCTTTAATTTTATAAAAAGTAGTACATATCAAACACCTTGAAAATATTTAAGCAGATCATCAAAACACAAAAAAGGAAGAGAAAAAAAAAAAAAAAAAAAAAAAAAAAAAAAAA
>NC_033651.1:642050-643587 GCF_001601855.1 Plasmodium reichenowi | reverse complement strand
TTTTTTTTTTTTTTTTTTTTCACCTTTTTTTTTTTTAAAATTTAAAAAAAAATAGAAAAAAAAAAACAAATAAAAAAAAAAAAAAAAAAAAAAAAAAAAAAAAAAAAAAAAAAAAAAAAAAAAAAAAAAAAAAAAAAAAAAAAAAAAAATCAATAAATAAATGAATGATTAAATATATATAATAAATGAATAAAAACATATATTTATACATATACGATGTTATGTATTCAAATATATGTATAACATAAAATACATACAGCGGAATAATAATATACATATATATATTATATATATATATATATATATATTAATAAACAAAAAAGAAGGAATACATTTTCAAATAATTTATTTCAAAATGTTCAAAAAAATATGTAAATATGTATGTAAATATATATATATATATATGTATAAAAAAAAAATTCAAAAAATTTTATAAAATTGGGCAAATTCTGATATCTCTATATGAAAAATAAAAATAGCGTTAAGTTAATAAAGTAATATTAAGAAATATAAAACAAATATGAAATATAAATATATAACAGAAATAGAAACGTAATAGAAAATTTTCTTATACTTTTGGATGCAAAAAAATAAAATAATATATACAATATATATATATATATATATATATAAGGTTATTTAAAAAAATAAAAAGATAAAAAACGTTTTTCTATATATATTCATAAAAATAAAATATATATGAAAAATTACATAATTTTTTCTACAATTTTTAATAAGATGATAAAATATAAAATATATTGTTTTTTACATAATAAAAAAAATATTATAAGAAAAATTAATATATTATATAATATTTTGGTACATATATAAAAATATAATTATTATATATGTATTAAAATTTGTATAATATTTTTTTATTTTTTTTATATAAAGATTATTATATATATATATTTTTATCTATATATAATATTTATATTTATGTTTATTTTTTTTCTATTATCTTTAAAATGAATAAATATATTTATATTATTATAACATATATTATATATATAATATATTAATATATATATATATAATTATATTTAATATATAATTTATTTATGGGATGCTCTGATAATATAAAATTTCGCACCAACATGATTTTTATTTTTTTTTAGAAAGGAAAAAAAAAAAAGAAATTAAAATAAAGAAAAAAATGAAAAAAAAAAAAAAAAATTAAACGAAAAAATAAGAAAATAAATATAAATTTTAAGTAATATATATTTATTAAATACAAAAAAAGGAAGAAAATCAAGTTTTAAAAAATACAATCATATGTATTATATATTATATATATATATATATATATATATATATATATATAAAATATATTAACTTTTTTTTTTTTTTTTTTTTTTTTTTAAATTCCTATATAATAATATATATATATATTATATTCTTATAAATCATTTGTAATAGTTTTATGACAATTTTTTTTTGAAATTTAAGAAGAAAATATAATCATATTTATTATATATTCCAAACAAAAGAAGAAATTGCATATATATGTTTTGTTACTATTAACAAAAAAAAAAAA
>NC_033651.1:623474-641950 GCF_001601855.1 Plasmodium reichenowi | reverse complement strand
TTTTTAAAAAAAAAAAAAAAAAATAAAATAATTTTTTAAAAAATTAAAAAAAAAAAAAAAAAAAAAAAAATTATTTTTTTTTTTTTAAAAAAAAAAAAAAAAAAAAAAAAAAAAAAAACGCGATTTGTGATAAAGCATATTTGTTGTAAATGTGCAATGGATAAAATATTTTTTCTTTTTCCTTTTCTTTGTAAGCATTTATTTATAAAGTCTGAAGTTTTTTTTTTTTATTAAATTTATAATTTACCTTCTACAAACCCACAACCATATTGATAAGCATTGCATAAAATGTGAATATTATAAGTACTTACATATATATATATATATATATGATATATTTTTTTTTCCACCTTTTATGTCTTCTTTTTTTTTCGTATCATAAAATTAATAAATTAATTTTTGAAAAAGTCTTATTTTTTAAAATACATTCTCATATATTTGTATGTATAATCACTATATATTATAAATATATATAAAAATATTTTTCTTTTTTATTAAAAGAAAAAAAACATTCGAAAATAATATATAACTATATATCTTATATGTATTTAATAATATGTCAAAAAAAGAAAAAAAAAAATATATATAAGTATAGGTTTCTATATAAAATAAAAATTTACCACTACACATATGATTTTTGTTTAAAACATAAGAATATATGTTGAGTAGGGGATTAAAAAAAAAGAAAAAAAAATCAAATATGTTATTTAATATATAAAAAAATAAAATTCCATATACATACATACGTATATATATATATATATATATATATATATATATATTATTAATACTAAAAAAAATAAATTAACACTACATTTTATTAATGTAGTACAATATAATGTTATATTTTTATACAAAAGTGAATATTTGAAATTTTTGATATGGTTAAAAAAAATGAAAGCTATTTTTCTACAAATATAAAAAAAAAAAATATAATAATAATATTTATAAATATACACTTGATACTTTAAAAAATAAATAATTATAAAATATAGGAATTATAAAAAAGCATCAAATTTTTTTATATATATTATAAACTATACTTAAATATATTTTTTTTTTTTTTTTTTTTAATTTATTATATATTTTAATAAATATATTATATACAAATTAAATAACATCAATATTTTATAAGGTATACTTTTTTTCTATATGTACTATATTAATATGGGTAAAAAAAAAAAAAGAAAAAATTTCCCACCCATCAAAAAAATTTATATATTTATATATATATATATATATATATATATATAATATATATATATGCATATAAGAAAAATTGGGGCGTTGGAGAAAAAAAAAAAAAAAAGCAAAAAAGGGTAAAAAAATTCTCTTACAAATAATTGTATATAAAATGTTAATGATTATATATTTATATATAATATATATTATATATATTCATTTTTTTTATAGCATACTTAAAAAAGAATAAAAAAAAAATATGTAATTTTCTACTACATTATAATTTTATTATATTCATGCGTATAATTTAAAAAAAAAAAAAGCAAATCCTTAATTATATATATATATATATATGTATAGATTTATTTATAATTATTTATTTTTTTTTTCTTATTTTTTTATTTGTACTCTATGAACACCTAAGTTTAAAATTTCTTTTTAACAATTTAATTTTTATTTAAAACGTATTGTTTTTTATTTGTTTTTAAATTTTTGTAATTTTAAAAGATGTGGAAAAAGTAAATCACTCTATATATATATGTATATATATATATTACAAATGTATTTATATAATTCTACATCAAACTCGTACATATTGTTACAACACAAATTTATTATATTGTTATTATATGAAAGTGTAACATTTCTACAAATGAAATTTTAAAATTCTTTTTTTAATATTTTCAATAATAAGCTTGTATATATATATATATATATATATATAATATATTGTGTTTTTTATTAATTTGTTATTTTTTTTATATATATTGTTTATAAAGAAATATAATAATTATATATATTTATATGTAAAACATATATATTTTTATGTGTGTTCTATATAAAACTATATATATATATATATTTTTTTTTTTTTTTTTATTTAAAAAAAAGAACATAAAGGGTTAACATTTTTGTATAGGAGAATTACATATGAAAGTGTAATTTGGGTTAACCTTAAGCATAAAGATGTACAGGAGAAAAAAATAATATATACATATAATAAATAAATAAATAAATATATATATATATATATATATATATATTTATATATATTTATATATTACATTTACACATATACATATATACATATAATACATTTATACATTTATACATTTATATGATTGTGATACAAAAAAAAAAATAGCATGGAGATAACAAACATTTTAAAAAAATTATTATGCAGACAAAATGTAGTACATACAGAAAATAATTCCTTTTTTGATGTTTTTAAAGACCCAAATGAAGAGGGTTTAAAAAGAAAGAATGAAGTTGATAATGAAATGAAAAATAAAAGTGTGTTGAAAGAGAATAAAGATGATACCTTAAAAACAAGTGAAGAAGATAAATTAAAAGAACAGAATTTATTAGGATATGCAAATTCCTTTGATGCTCCTAATGCTTTATTATTTGAAAATTTAAATAAAGAATATAAATTTATAACAACTCAAGATAATTTTGATGGTTTTCGTTTTGAAGTAGATAAAAATATAAATAAATTTTTACAGTCGACACATACATTATTTCTAGGAACAACATTAAGAGAAGTTGGTTATCTTTACCAATTTGGAGCTAATTTTACTAATTTAGATAATACCTTATTAATGATAAGTAGAATAAATATAGATGGTAGTGTGAATGGTAGGTTTTGTAAAAAGATTAATAATAATATTGATTGTAAATTAAATTTTAATACATATGCTAAAAGTGATACAAGAAATATGTATGAAATGTCACTAGAAGTAAATAAACCATTATATACTTATAATTTTAAAAGTATATGGCAAGGAGCATGGATATTTAATACTTCATATACACAATTATTAACAAAGAAATTACAAGCAGGTGTAGATCTAACATATATTGCATCGAATTGTGCTTCCATAGGATCTTTTGGTTTAAGATATAATCATAAAAATAATGTTTTAACCATGCAAATTGTTAGACAACCGAACTTTAAATCACCCGAGTTTATGTTAAACCAAACTCATTTATATAAAATACAATATGCCAAAAAAATATCAGACCGTTTATCCTTAGGAACAGAATTAGAAATTACACCACAAACAAAAGAATCAGCTATGAGACTTGGTTGGGATTATTCTTTCAGACATGCAAAAGTACAAGGCTCTATTGACACCAGTGGAAAAATTTCCGTCTTCACACAAGACTATTCAGGTTTTGGTGTCAGTGGATATATAGATTATTTGAATAATGATTATAAGTTTGGATTCATGATGCACATATCTCCTTCACAAGAGCAGCCACAGCCAGCAGCATAAAAAATAGACGCAAATAGGTGATATGTATGTGTAATTAATAAAATAAAAAAAAAATATACATATATATATATATATATATATATATATATATATTATTGTTAAGGTATAATATGCATTATATAAATATATTTATATATTATATAGCTTTAAATTGTTCATATATATTTTATACCATTAAATATGTAATACTTTTTAAAGGCATTAATACGAAACTGACACATTTGCAATTTTGAAATATATATATATAAATATGTATATATATAAATATGTATATATTTTTTAATAATTAATTTTATATATAAGCTTCTAATAATCAAATGAATGATTATTATATATGTATATTTATAAATTTTTTTATTTTTTATTTTTTATTTTTTTATTTTTTATTTTTTTATTTTTTATTTTTTATTTTTTTATTTTTTATTTTTTTATTTTTTATTTTTTATTTTTTTATTTTTTATTTTTTATTTTTTTATTTTTTTACCTTTTTATTTTTTTATTTTTTATTTTTTAATTTATTCATTTTGTTATTTTTTTTTTCACCTGTCTATACTCTTAATAAACACCTGCTTTGGAAAATCATTTCAAAAAAAAAAATATAATTAATTTTTAATACATGAAACTTTCATTTGAAAAATTATAAATATATTAATATATATATATATATATATATATATATATATATATATATATATATATATGAAGTCTTTATATTGGTAACATATATATGAAATCCATATTTTTATGTAAAAAATATATGTCGGATGAATTATTTTATAAAAAAAGAAATCCCCACAAAAAAAAAAAAAAAAAAAAAAAATTAAATAATAAATAAACAAATAAACAAATAAAAAAAAAAAAATATGATAAAATAAAATACAAAATAATAAATATAAACATATAATTCATAATATTACACATCCTTGTAGTTGTACTATTCAAACTTTTTATTTTATCATACACCCATTTTCGACCTTCAACATATCAAAATAACCAGTCTTCAAGCAATCAGATATTTTACTCATAATTTCAGTTGTCTTATGAAAAAAACTATCCTGCTTTGGAATATTATCCAATGAATGTATTACTTGAATTATTTTTAATACAATCAAATTATGTAATTTATTCCCATCATCACAATTTGGTAAAACATAATTATTAAATACATTTTTTACTATATCATATAATTCTTCATTACATAATAATTGTAAAATGTTTTTCATACTTTTCAAAAATTTTAAACATCTCATTAAAAATAAATTTTTTTTCTTTTGGCTAGTTATGTTTTTATAACATTGTAAAAAAGTTGTTATATATGTTTGTATCTTATCTTTTATTTTATCACGTAATTCATTTATATTATCATTATATAAAATAAAATCATTTATAATTCTTGATAAATGAAAGCTTTGTTTCAATGATAAAGGATTCCACACATTAATTAATTCATATATCTTTTTGTTAAATATATGCTCATATAATTTTTTTAAAATATCTTTTTCTTCTTGAATATTATCATATATTAATATTAGCTCATCCATAAATCTATACCACTCGAATGATTTTATACTAGGGTTGTGAAAAAACGTTTTTCTTAATTTATATTTTTTCTTCTTAAATAGTTTATTTTTAAAAATATTAGAGGATATTTTTTTAACATTTTCCTCCTCTCTATCCAGTATATTTTCGTTATTCAAATTGTCTTCATTACATGAGCTAGTATGCGACAATGAAAAATTGCTACTTGAACTTGATCCTGACATGTCCATGTCATATTCTATAGTTCTTTCGTTTGTATTATTATATATATGTTTTTTATCGTTATCATATTGTAGAGAAGGAGAAGGAGAAGAAGAATATAAAGAAAAAAAATTCTTATTATCCTGATCTATATTAAAATGCTTATCATTGTTGTCCATTTTATTACTATCTAAGATATTCAAGGTGTTCTTATTTGATTCATTTTTTTTCACAATACTAGAACTATTTATATCCTCATCAAAATAATTCAATATCTTTTTCTTTTTCTTTTTACTCATAAAAAATTGATATAAGGGATCCCAATATAATAATTCACACTTTACAAAAAAAAACAAAACATCATCAAAATGTGATGAGCATTTATTATTCACATAAAAATGATAATTATATAATTTTAATAAACCAAAATATTTTATAACATTTTTAAAATTAAAAAAATACATATTTACATTTTTAAATATATTATTAATGGAAAATAAAAATTTCTTCTTTAAATCTTTCATTTTTAATGTTTGAAAATATTTCTGTTTATCTAAATTTTTTTTTGATATATTATTTTTTGATATATCACTTTTTAATGCATCACTTTTTAATGCATCACTTTTTAATATATCTTTATTTTCTTTGCTTTGTATAAAATTTATATTATCACCATTAAGATCATTTTCTAATAATAACGATGTTGATGATAAAGTATCAGTTGAATAATTACTTGAAAAACCATCAAACATATAATAAAATTCTGAATTGTTCATATTTTTCACATCACATATTTCATTTAATATATTATATTCATTAATTTGTGTAACATTATCATTTAATCCATTATTTTGTATAATATTATTATCTATAAGATATTGTAATTGAATTTTTTTTTTCTTTTCCTTTAAATTTTTATAATATTTGGAATTAAAAATATAATCATTTATAAATGTTAATTTATACTTTTCATAATATTCTTTATAAATATATAATTTCAAATTATGATATATTAAATGAAATGTACTTTCTAATTTATATAATCCGTTTAATGCATCCTCAACCTGTTCATATTTTTCACATATAAGATTTATTAATATTTGTAAAAATTGTAGAAAAACACGACATATAATTATTTCTTTTTTACCTTTTTTACATACAATTTGGTATTTATTATATTCCACCTGATTACTATTTTCTAATTCTTTTATTTCATTTGACTCTTGAATTTTATTTTTATATTCACTAAATAAATTCTGTATATGTTCATACATTTTTATTATTTCTAAATTACATACTCCTTTGTTTTTATAAGCATTTTGGATCTTTTCAAATAATAATTTATTTTTATCATTGTAATAATTATTATTATCTAAACTGTACAACTCTTTATCCTTTTCCCTTGATAAAGAAAATAAATCGTCATCACTATATTCTTTATTTTTAACATGTTCTTCTTCTTTTGATTCATTGTTATTACTTTTTATATAGGCACTTATGTTATCTTCCTTAAAATATAAATCTTTGTCTCTTTCTCTTTCTCTTTCTCTTTCTCTTTCTCTTTTGTCTTGTTCTTCTTCTTGTTGTTGTTCTTCTTTTTTTTTTTTTTTTTTTGAATCATATAAAAAATCATTTTGTTTTTTCAATTCTACTAACATTTTATTATCAACAATTTGATTAATTTTTTCATCTTCATACAAATCATAATCTTCATAATTATTATCGATATTCAAGTCATTTGTATCTACAACGTTTTCTTCAATATTTCTTTCTTCATATAAATTTTTAATTTCTTCATTTCTATTTTTTTTGATTAAAATTCGATTCTTCATTTCATTAATTGTTTCATAATTATACATATCATCTACATCTAAATCATCTTCATACGTAACATTTTTGTTTTTTTTTATTTCAAAAAAGAAATTTTTCTTTTCCATAGGAAAAAAAAAATTATCATCATAATCATCATCTAAAAATAAATTATTATCATTATTATTATAATTAATATTATTAATTTCTTTTTTCTTCCTTAATATATTTTTTTTCAATTTTATTCTTTCAATTAATTTTTTTTCTTCATCATTATCTTTATCGTCATATTCATCTTCTAAATTTATATTTATGGATTGATAATTATCACTCTTATCATCAATAATAAACACATCTTCAGAATCATTAAAAATTTGGTTCTTATCTTTTAAACCTTTTGACACGACACCTGAATTGTCACTACCTAAATTTACAACATTTTCGTTATCATTATTTGAATAATCATTACCTACTTCATATGACGAGATATTTCTTTGTTTTAATTTATATGATGAAGAATCGTTCACATAAAATTTTGTATCATCATAGATAATATCCTTATTATAATTTTCTTCATCGTTATCACTAGTATGGTCCCCATAATTTGTATGATTGTCTTCACTTAAATATATTTCATTTTTTTTTATATTATGATTATTATATGATAAATTTTTATCCTTTTTGATTTTCATATGATCTTTATTATATATATGTTTCTCACCTTGTGTACAATTGTATATAGATAAATTATTATATGCATTATTAAAAGTTTCATTATCTGATGATTTATTTTCTTTAAAAATATTATCAGAATTGTTGTAATTATTATTATGAATATTATCAATTTTGTTATTTTTTTCCTCCTTGTACATCTTTACACTTGAAGATTTTTTTTTTTTTTTTTTTTTTAATGTTATATAACTATCATTATCATCTTCACTATATATATGAAAACTTGTATTCATTTTATTTACTCTTTTTTCTTCTTCATTCTTTTTTCTTTCAATACAACTCATCTTATTGCTTTTCTTTTTAATAATCTTCTCTTCCTTCTTTTTTTCATCATTTGATTGAATAAATGTACATGTTAAACCAAATTCATTTTGTCCATTCTGTACATTTTTTTTTTCTTCTTCTTTTTCTTTTATTTCTTTCATGTTCAGGTAACTATTTTTTACATTTTGGCTAGCTGAAAAAGTAACATTATTATCCTCATTAGTTTCCTTAAACTTTAATTGATAAATATCATCATGAGTATCTATAAACTCCTTTTCATTTTTATAATTCGTATGGGCATTCGGTTTATCAATTTGTTCTTCTTCATCATTATCATCAAAACTTTTTTTTATATTTTTTTTAATTATTTTTCTCTTGCTAAACATATTATCAAATGATAAAACTGAACATATATATATATATATATATATATATTTATTTATTTATACATATATATTATATATATATAATGTTTTAAATATTTTTTTTTTTTTCGTATTCTTTATTAAGAGTAACTTATTTGAATAATTTTCATATCTACATTTAACAGTCTCAGTTGTCAAATATTGTAAATAATTACAAAAAAAAATAATATATATATATATATATATATTCATTTATTTATATATTTATTTATTTATAATTCAATGTAACATGTTATTAAATATAAAAAGATAAGCATGATAATATATATGAAGGATATAATATATTTATACTTTCTTTATAGTTACAAATGAAATTATTTAATTATGTTCCTTTATCATATATATATTATTATAATTTATCCTTTCATTTTTTCCTCACAACATTTTTTACTTGAAATAAATTATTATAAATATTTTGTTCCAGTATATTTTTGTAGGCCAAAAAAGAGAAAAAAAAAAAAAATATATATATATACATAATATATATAATATATATTTTTATCATACCTATTATAATTATATATAAATTAAGCACATATATATATATATATATATATATATATATTTATTTATTTATATATTTATTTATTTTTTTATAATTGGGAATTAATAAAAAAAAAAAATTTGTCATTATATTTTTTACAACATTTTCTCATGCTATCATTTAAAAATAATAAAGAAAAAATATTAAGATATGTTAATATATAGAATTATTATTATTAGGAATGATATTGTAACAATTTGAAAACATATTTTTAGAATAAACCCTTCCTTTTAAGGAAAAGAAATTAATTGAATTAAAAAAAATATATATATATATATATAATTTATATTATATATTATTTTTGTAATGAAAAGTTTTACCTACTCTTTTATTAGTCGCTTTATATGTAAGACAAAGTTAAAGGAAGAAATATATTCATTGACAATTCTTCAAATATTTATATATTTTGTTATGCCATAAGTATATTATTTAAAAAGGTTAAAATTTAATTGTCCTTTTATATAATGTCACATTAATTTATTAATAATAAAGTCTAAAATAAAACAAATATAGTTTATACATATATATATATATATATATATATATATATATATAATTGAGAAGTATAAAAAAAAATATATTAAAAGTAAAAAGAATATAAAAAAAAAAAAAAAAAAAAAACATAGTGTATATATATAAGATATTTTTATGTGATATATATATATATTTATTTATTTATATACATATCATTTTTTTTTTAATAAAAAAAACAAAAAAATTAAAATAAGCACATGAATTGGAACATATATATTATATATATATATATATATATATATATATATTTTTTTACATATGTATATATTTTTTTAATATTATAATTAAACTGTGTGATGTAAAATTTTAAAAAATCAACAACAATTTTTTTTAGATTAAAAATAATTTAAATATATATTAATAGGCAAATTAATCTATTCTTCAGATAATCCCTTTCTGATATTATATACAAATAGGAGATTTTCAAGGACAACACATAAAAAAAAAAATAAATAATAATAAGTGAAATAAAAATATAAAATAAATGAATAAGTGGAACATATGGAATATATAAATAAATATAAATATAAATATAAATATATATATATATATATATATATATTTATTTATTTATTTATTTATTATTATATTTCATTATTTTTTATTATTTTATTTTTTTTTTTTTATTGCTCATAAATAATTGACGGGATATTCGCCTTCATATAAATATTTTTTCACATCATTTTTGTTAATTTTTGCGTTAAGTCTTTCACATATTGTGTTCATATCAAATTCTCCATTACCTAAACATGTGGTTGCTCCAGGTGAAGGAGTAATGTTAAAGATAATATTTTTTCCTGGATCGATTTTTCCCTCCCCAAGAATTAATTTTTTACTTTTTTTATTTATGAGTTGTGGTCGAACACCTCCATAACCAACACAATATGTTAAGTCTTTTATGGTTAATGATGGAATAATTTTTTTAACATCTTTTAAAAATAAATATTTATTTAAAACTGGGATTTCGAATAATACGTTACGTGCTACATATTTTAACATTGTCATATCTTTGAATAAATTGTAATATACTTGAAATAAGCTTAGATCTGGATTCCATACTTTTAAAAAATCCAATAATGTTTTTATATTATCTCTTTCTAACAATGGTAAAGGTATAGCTGTTGGTCCAAATCTCGTTTTCCCTTTCTCAATAATATCTGGATCTCCATGTACGGCTGCAAATGGTAAGGCTGGATTTTGAATAGTATATACTTTCCCTTTTAAAATATTATCCGTAAAATAAAAACTTCCAGCTACAGGCATACAGCTATATTCTAATCCATAATTCATTTTTTGTGCAATCATTAATGAATGTCCGCATGCACAGACTACAACAAAACGCGAATTAATGATTCCTTTGTTTGTATGTATTTTATATAAACTATCATTCACTTCTTCAATATTAATTACTTCTGTTAATAAATTTATAGATATAGTTTTATTTGGTACAGTACGTGCAGATTCAATAAAACTCTCCGATAATTTTTGATAATCACATGTGGTTAATTCTGGTGGCATATATAATGCTGATAATTGTTCTTCTCTTAACGTATGAGAATCCTTTAAAGCAACCCGTGGTTCTACCTCATATATATCATCTTTATTATATAATTTCATGGAATTAAATAATTGTCTAAATACAGGATATCTTTCTTGTAAAAACTGACATTCCTTTTCACCTACACCTAAAACCATTTTTTGTGTAACACTTGATATGTTTTCTCTTTTTTCTTTAGGTATATTTGTTAAATAATTTCTTAACATATCAGCATATCTTTTTATAAATTTGGCTTTTTCAAAAGAATAATTGGTTTCAATATCTCCACAATGAATTGTTTGACTATTATTTTTTCCATGTGATGCTACTAAAGCAAAATTATCTCTTCTTTCAATTATAGCTAGCTTTTTTAAATTAGTAAATTTAGATAATAAAAAAAACAAAGCAGTACCTGTTACCCCTCCTCCTATGACAACTGTATCATATATTTCACTTTGTAAAATATTACCTTCATTAAGATTTATAGATACATTCTTATTCTTTTCAATATCATTTTTTTTTTTTTCATTACTTCCATAATTTGATGTACTAAATTTTATACTTTTTACAAATGACCCTTCATAATATTTCCTATTATTACGTAGTTCGTTTAACGGACTATTTTTATATCTTTTCAAAATATTTTTAACACATATCATTTTATTCTTTTTTATTAACTTTTTTTTTTTTTTTTCTACTAAAGGTTTATCATTAAGTGTATTCCTCTAACACAGTGTGAAGAATCTCACAATAAATAAATAAATAAATAAATATATATATATATATATATATATTATATTATGTATGTATAATTTATAAAATATTATTTTAAAAATTATAAGTATGTTCAAATGTATTACACCTTAAATATATAAATATAATATTTATTCATATATATATATATATATATATATATATATAAACGTTTTAATTATTTTTCTAGTTGCTTTTTTTGGAAAAGCACATTATATTTTATAATCGTTTATATTCCGTTATATATATATATATATATATATATATATAATTTTTATCCATTAACATTACATTATTTTGATATGATTATCATATTTTCCCTATATTCTCTCAAAAAATATATATATATATATATATGTATATGTTTATAAAATAATAAAATTTTAAGCCAACTCAAAAGAATACATATACATTTATTTTTTAATTTTAGGGAAAAAAAAAAAAAAAATTTCCATAATTGTGTAAACAAACAATATATATATATATATATATATATATATTTAATATATTAGTGTGTGCCTTCAAAAATTAAGATATACAAACATTATTATATTTTCATAATAAAAATTATAAATATGAAAGTATATTTTATATTAAAGATATATATATATATATGTATATATAAATATGTTTATATAAAAATATTTATAGATATAAAAAAAATGTTTATAATAAAATGGTTACCCTTTTATTAATACATATATAAAATTTACAAGAATACACAAAAAAAAAGAAAAAAAAAAAGCATGTATGCATATATATATAATATAATATTTACCGATTTGCCTTTTTTTATGTGAATTATTTTTTTATATATTTAACAAAAAAAAATTCAAGATAAATATTTTCCTTTATATATAAACTTCATATATATATATAACTACTTCTTAGTGTATATATTTTACATTAACCTTTAGGCTATATATATTTTCCATTTATATTTTATTTTTTTTAAATGTTTTGTTTTTTCCCTCTTTATATATATAACAAGATAAATATATGTTGTAATTACTTCGTAATTTATATAACGAATATATATATAGTACAATATATATATGTATATGGCCCCTTATATTTATGTTGACTATTTTATTTTTTATTTTTTTGTTTTCTTTATTTTCCTTAAAACAAACAAAACATTTGCACATAAATATAATATATTATATATATAGTAAATAATATTATAATGTATATCAGAAGAAGTAACAATTATATATATATATATATATATTTATAATATTATTATAATTATGTTTATATATATATATATAATAATATATATATTTAATCTTATCAAAGGATCTTCTACAAAATTATTTTACATATAAAATTATATATATATATAAATAATTTATAATATATATATATTTTTTTTTTTTTATTATTCCTTAATTTTAATATATACATATTTAATTTATTACTATTATATATCTATATATTTACAATCATATGAAAAAAAAAAAAAATAATAAATAACACAAGTAGGTAGAAATGCCATATTAATATTGTAATGAAGTTTACATGAATATTATACCTCATTATATTTTCCTTCAAATATGTATATATTAGTACATATATTTATATATTTTTTTTTTTTTTTTTTTTCCATTAATTCTTTGAAATTATACCTTCGAAAACATACGTATTCATAAGAAAAAAAAATATATATATATATATATATATATATGTCAAAGCATGGGTGTTAATCATATATAAATATTAAAATATATGTAATATATAAAAACAAAAAAAAAAAAAAAGTCCAGTTCATATATATGTCTTACTTTTTATTAAATATTAACCTTATAAAACATATGTTTTTAATATAATCCTAAACCAAAAAAAAAAAAAAAAAAAAATTTATAATTAACATTGAAAAAAATAAAATCATAAAATCATAAAATAAGAGTTCTATATATATTGTGTTATGTATATAACATTATATACATTCATTGTATATATATATATATATATATATATATATATATATATATATATATATATATCTATATATATATGTGTTATTTTTTTTTGTTAACATAATAATGTTATAAAATAAGTATAACAAAAATGTATGCCCTAATTATATCATTATTATAATGTGTAAGCATTTTTACACTTATACACAAATATAAATAAACAAATAAATAAATAAATTAATATATATATATATATATATTATTTATATTTTTTTTTATATTTTTTTTTTTTTTAAAACCACAATGTTATATCGAGTGACGTTATTTAAACTACACGTATTTAATGAATTCAAAAAAGTAAAAAATAAATTAAATAAAATAAAATAATAAAATATAAAATACCAATATGAATGTATAAGTTCTTATATAATATAGTTACATGAAAAGAACTTCCATCGTGTTTCCCAAGCACAAACAAAAACGCAAAAATATTTACAAGATTCCCGTTTATTTTATTTTTTTTTTTTTTTTTTTTATTCTTTTATTTTATCGTTTGTCTATATATATATATATATATATAGAATGGATAATTTTAAAATTCTCGTGTTAGGAGACCTTGGAGTAGGAAAAAGCTCCTTTTTAAAATTGATAAGTGAAAGGTTTAATGATGTATATCCTATAGATTTCTTTGATTATTTTATACATTTAGATGAAAAAGAAGAAGAGGAAGAAGAAAAGAAAAAAAAAGAAGAAAAGAAAAAGAATGATTTTGTATGTGCAAAAGATTTGGCTAGTAACACAACTACCAAACATAATGTAGAAAATGTAGTAGAAACCATTTTTTTCCAAGCAAAAAAAAATTTTTTACAATTTATTGAACATAAAATGAATACTAACAATTTTATTTTTGAAGAGACACATAAATATACATACGGATTTGAAATATATACTTTATTATGGTCCAGAAATAATGAGTACAATAATAAGTTTAAAAAAAATAATCCTTTAAATATAATAAAAAATATTGAAAAAAAGTCTATAAAAGAAATATATTACCACAACAATGAAAATAATAATAATAATATGTGTTTTAATAATAATAATAATAATAATAATAATACATGTTATAATAATAATATATGCTATAATGATAATAATATATGTTATAATGATAATGTATATGATTATAATAATCATACAGATCTTAATTTGTCCTCACATTCCAATGATATAAATAATTTTTATATTATAGAATTCGTAGAAATAGGAGGAATACAAACATACTCATATATTCGTAATATATTTTATGAAAAGGTTGACGGAATATTACTAGTTTACGATTCTTCGAACAATAAATCTTATCATAATTTAGCTAAATGGTTATATGAGTTATATATAAATACAAAACCACCATCGGATGTTTTTTGTGGAGAAATCAAAAAAAAAAATTTTCTATGGAACTTTTTTCACACACAAAAGCAAAAGCAAATAAAACAAGATCACAAAAAGGATCACAAAAAGGATCGCAAAAAAGATCAAAATAAAAATAAAAATAGAGATCACATAAATGATCAAAATCAAGATCAAGAACTACATCAAGATAGGGAACATTTTGAATATGATAAAAATATTTATAATAAATATAATTATGATAAAGGAAAGAATAATACGTTTTATCATAAAAATTCATACAAAAGGAAAAATAACAATATGAACCATGATAATTATGATAATTACGATAATGATGATGATGAAGATTTTTTCTCTGATGATTATTCAGATATAGAAAAAGGTTCTTATAAATATAATGAAGATATATTAAACGGGAAAATACCCATAGCATGTGTTGCCACAAAAATTGATAAAAAAAATGCAAAAGAAAAACCAGCTTATGTAAAAACTCCTAGAACTTCTTACTTTTATAATTTTTTTTTCCCTGATCTTATAAATAATGATTCCGTATATGATAGTTCAAATAATATTAAAATTAAAAAACATATTCTCAAAAAACTAGAACAACATATTACTGAAGCTATCGAAATTAAGGCGAGTTCTATTGATTGTGTGGTTGACATTGAGAGTTTTGTCACCTTCCTAAAAAATGTTTATAATAAAAAATTTAATATTCAGATGTGTTAACATATCATGAGGAAATTGAAAAGTGGGTTATATGAAAGTTTACCCCGGATATAGGGAATACATAAATATAAATATAAATATATATATAATATATTATGTATGTATGTATATATATATATATTTTTCTTTTTTTTTTTTTTTTTTTTTTTTTTTTTGAGTATGTATATACATAAATTAAAATAAATATCCTTTAAATATATCACTTATTTTTTTAATGGTTTATTTACAAAGGGATAAAATGATATATATATATATATATTTTTTTTTTTTGTTACATGAATATATGTGTAATTTATATATATATATATATATATATATATATTTTTTTTTATTTTTATTTTAATTTTTAACTTTTTTTGTAAACTTTGATTTTTTTAATTTTAAAAACAAAAGCACATATACATATATATATATATATATATATATATATATTATATTTATAACTTCTGTGTGTTATATATTTTCATTAATTTAATCGTATGGAACCTCCCCTTTTGTTATACACTTTTAAGTTCTCTCTCATTTTACATGTACAATAAATAATAAAGCATTTTAATTATTTCCATATCGTCCTTCTATTTTTTTTTTTTTTCTATATAACATTATGCTTGATGAAAATTTATCATGCTTGTTTGATGAGAGTGATGATGAGTGGAAGAAGAAAAAAAAAAAAAAAAAAGAGGAGGGAAATATTCAACAGGATGATAAGAAAAGAAATGAAAAGAACGTACAGCAAAAAAATTCATCCTCTTCAATATTAAATTTTAACATTAGTAATATAAAAAATTTGGACAATTTTTTTAAAAGTATTAATAATGAAAATATTAATAAAAGTAAGAATAATAATAAATTAAGGAGTGTTGGTTTGGATCATGTGGAAAATATAAACAAGGAAAGGATAGATGATAATAACAAGTGTCCATATGATAATACGATATCGAATATGTTAAATAAAAAGGGTGGAGATAATATCCATGCTACAAATAATGAAAATACAAAAAAACAAGCAATCCTAAAGAATAAAGAAATAAATAATAAACATCATCAAGGTGATAAAAAATTCTTAGATGATGAATATAATAAGGATGAAAATTGTTCTTCATATGAAGAAAAAAAAAAACAAAGATATAATACAAATACGATTAGGTCGATAACATATAATGATAGAAATAGAAAACATAAATATATTAATAATGATGATAATAATAATAATAATAATGATAATAATAATAATAATAATAATAATAATAATGAAGATAATAATAATAATGAAGATAATAATAATAATGAAGATAATAATAATAATAATAATAATAATAATGAAGATAATTATAATAATAATATTCATTATTGTGATACATTGATCAAACAAAAAAATATACAAAAAAAAGATGATATGTATATATACACAAAGGATAATCATATGAATTCAAACAACGGTAATTCTTTAAATAAAGACCCAGGAATTTTAAAAAAAAAAAAAAATACAACAAATGAAACCAATTTGTATAACGAACATATTAGAACAAATAATAGTAATAATAACATTTCTAGTGAAAAAATAGGGGACCCAGCTATTTCTGAACAATATGAGATACATGAAAGTAACAGAACCAAGCATATGACAAAATTAACAAATGATATGAAAAGCTTTTCACCAATATTAAATATATGTGATAAGTCCATCATTCAAAATGTGTCTGTTAATGTAGGAGACAAAACAAGTAATTTAGATATGTTTATAGAATCGTACAATAAATCAGAAATGACGAAAAAAAGGAAAGATAATAATAATATTTATGGTAATAATTTAGATTGTAACAATGTGTATAGTAATAATATATGTAATAATAACATGTATGATAATGATAATAATGATAATAATAACAACAATAACAATACCAATAACAATAACAATAAAAATAACAATAACAGTAATTATTATAATTATAATAAAGAAAAGGAATTAATTTTTTGCTTCTCATTTATTAAATATTATTCATGGATTAAGGCATTACAAATTTTAAATATACCAATAGATTTTTTCCATCTAGGTATAAATTCACATAAATATATACATAAGAATAAATCAGAAGAATCTTTTTTATATAAATATAATATCCATAATATATTAAAGAATAAACATTTTTCTAATTATAAAATTGAAAGGATGATAGTTCTGGTTAAAAACATTATATGTCGTAATCATGGATATTTTCTTATTGTAATGGACCCATCTGGACAAATGCCCGCATCAGTACATAAAGAAGTAGAAATTGAATATAAAAAACATATAGATATAGGTTCAACATTATTATTAAAAAATGTCACCATTTTTGATACGATTGACAATTTCCCTTATTTGATCGTAACACTCAGAAGTCTTGTACGAGTTATTAAACCTGAGCAGACAGATGCACTAACAAAGGAAAAAATATTCAAACAAATATATTTATAAAAACAAAACATTATATAAACATACACATATATATGTATATATATATATATATATATATATATATTATGATAATTAAGTTGTTAATTTTATTTATTTCTTTTTTTTTAAAGGACAAGTGCTCGATTATCACATGTTCTTTGACTTTATGTCAAAAAAAAAAA
>NC_033651.1:618820-623127 GCF_001601855.1 Plasmodium reichenowi | reverse complement strand
TTTTTTTTTTTTTTTTTTTTTTTTTTTTTTTTTTATTTCCACTGCGTGTCATTCATTATTTCTATATTTTGTTCCTTACAAGATGTTTCCTTCACATTAGTAGATACGGCAAAATCATTAGATTCTTTTGCGTCTACAATTTTGTTACCTTTTCTATTATTTATATAATATAAAGATAAACCTAAAAATAAAATAGCAGCTAATGTAAAGGAAGCTGCATATTTATATACCGGGGTCGATTTATTATCTTGCTGATGTCCATGCCAATGTTCATACTCTTCATCATCTGCATCATAATCTTTTGAATATATTGGTGTTACTTCATTATTTTCTGTAAGTTTAGCTTTATCATATTGGTTTTTAATATGGTGTGAATTTTTATCTTTATATAATTTTTCTACATTATTATTAATATTTGTTTTATTATGTTCTTCATATACATCATTGTTTTCATACTTTTTTCTTGTCTCTTTTGCATTCTCATTTTTAATTATAGGAAATATTTTTTGTTTTTTATCTTCATTATTTCTTAGCACATCGATTTCTTCATTTTTATTTTCCACATTTGTAATTAATGGATTGTTATCTTTATGTATCTTATCATTAAAACGTTTAATCTTATCAAACTTAGATGCTTTTTTATTTCTACAATTTATTTTGTTTTTATTAAATATTCCCATACGTGTAATTTTTATGGAATTATTAATATTATTATCTTCTTCATTTATATTTTTTTTATTATAAGGAATTACATTGTCTACAACATTATTATTTTCTTTTTTATTTTTCGAATTAATATGTACTTTACTATTATTACTTTCATTTGCTTCTTTCTTTTTAGATATATGAATAATATCTTTTGGTTTTTCATAATTCTCTTTAATAAACATTTCTGGAAAATCTAACGATCTCTTAGCTCTCTGAAGGTCATTATTATAGTTCGAGGAAATATTATTTTCTTCCTTTGATAATATATCAATATTTTCTTGTTTCTCTATCTTCCGTTCGTCATGTTCATTCGTCATATAATAATTATCATTATGTGATTTATCTTTTAATACCAAGTTATATTGAGATATATAATCGTTTCTTTTTTCATCCGCATCACCATCACCATCATTATCATCATCACCATCACCATCACCATCATCATCACCATCACCATCACCATCATCATCATTATCATCATTTCCTTTTCCTCCTATTTCTGCTTCCATATTTTCCATATCATATATAGGAAAGTCCATAAGGGAGACACCACAAGGTCTTGTATTTGAAAAGTAAACAAAATCATCATCTGGCGTAGAATTATTAAACGCATTGAGACTTGAATTATCATAATCTTGTAAGAAATCAAATATACCATCCAAGAGCGTATCAAATTGTATTTCTATATTTTGTTCATCAATTTTCCTATTATCGTCATTGTTTTCTTTTGAGAATTTTATATTTTCAATAAACTTCTCTACTTTTTTTTTTGATTGTTCATCCATATTTTTAATACGATATTTTTTTTTTTTCCTAAATAACATATTATATAACCTATTCAACAATTTTTTATTCGTACTTTTATTACTTTTACTACAGAGAGGAATATTAGTTTCTGAATTATATTTCCTCATATTTTTAAAATGTGGTATATCATTGTGACCAGAATTATTTTTTCTAGAATGACTACTAGTACTACCAGCATCATTATCTATATTGTTGTTTACATAATCTTCATTTAAATTATATAATGATTTCAAAATAATTGAATTCTTTTTTAAAAATCCCTTATTTCTATTTGTTGGATCATCATCGTAATAATCATAATTATTATAATCATCATTAAATTCATTTATATCTCCTAAACTATTAATACTTAATTTGCTGGTGTATTTAGAATCATGTTTTCTTCTTCCCAGAAAAAAATTTTTGTTTTTAAAAATTGAATTGTCTTGTCCAACCGGATCATCATCTATTATTATGTTGTCATTTGAATGATTATCTGTATCTTCTTCATTATATTGTGTGATTATATCCTCATCATCCATTTTTTCTGAAATGTAATGCTCATTTGGAGTGGATATATTTCCTTCGTCCTTTCGTTCATCTGTTTTATTATCATTCTTGCTTTGGTCTTTCTTGTAATCTTTATAGACCTTTTTATCTTCATTTTCTTTTTTATCTTCATTTTCTTTTTCATCTTCACTTTCTTTTTCATCTTCACTTTCTTTTTTATCTTCACTTTCTTTTTCATCTTCACTTTCTTTTTTATCTTCACTTTCTTTTTTATCTTCACTTTCTTTTTCATCTTCATCTTCCCTCTGATCCTCACCTTCCTTGTTTCCACTCCTGAGCTTTCTTCTAAATGTCCCAGCCACATTGCGACATATACTTTTTTGAATATCGAACATATTATACCTCAAATCTGAAGCGTTTGGTAAAGAAAAGGCAAAGTTGGAGGCATACTTCTCCATCGAATGAGTACTTAACTTATTACAATTTTTGAAATTTTGATTATTAATACATATAGAATATACTTGAACATTATGTGTATCTTTAAGACGTTGAATAATATCTGGTACCGAAGCAACAGTTTTATTATCGATTTCCCCTGAATTAATAATTAACATAATTTTCTTTGAATCATTTCTTCGATAGTTTGTATTTAAAACATGATCATTCATATACTGTATAGCTTGTTTAATATTTTTTGTAGAGGATCCAAAATTAAATTTAAAAAATTCTAGATATGTTAATAATTTATCTTTATCATTTGAAAGTACATTTGAAAAATTGAACCAATTATATGTATAACTAGAATATGTAGTTAATGAGAAATTTATTTGATTATTATTTATATTAAAATGGGTAATAAATTTTCGAACAAAAGGTATTATATATTTATTCCATGATTCTAATGTTATATTTGATGAGTCATCTAATAATATTGATATATCCATATATATATTATCACAAATATCTAATGAGTGATCACAAGATGTATTAAAACATTCTTGAATTATTAGATTTCTTTGTTCTAAACAACTTCTTCCTTTCCTTTTATATAAACCACTTTTAGAATTTTTTATATATCCTAAAGAATCTCTTTTACTAAAATGATATCCCATGTTACATGTCACAGAACATGGAGACCATTCAGACCACCCATGACATATTGCATTAATGGATATGTCATCATAATATTTTATAATTTCATATGTTAATGCTGATTTATTATAAAAAGAATTTTTTAATACACATTTTAATAGTTCATTAGTATTTGAACCTATACGTTGTATATAATGACAATAATTTTTAAAAGCTACTCTTGTTATTATATTTAATATAATGTTTTTTCTATCGAATAAATAATGTACTAAATTTAACTCTGCAGCATAACTAGAAGATATATTATTCATATTATTATAATCACCATCTGTATTCATAAACATAATAACCATTTTAACTGATTCCTTTTCTGAATTATAAAAATGTTTTAAACCTACATAATTTAATGCTTTTAAATGAGCTGAGTTTTTATATGATGATTTTAATTTAGTACCTAACACTTCATTTTTAAATTCTTCTATATTTTTATCACTACTAAATTTGTAAGAACTATTATTATCCTTATCATAACTATTTTCATTATCTACTCCAATATTATTCCTTGATTCTATTCTTAAATCAACATTTATATCATCATATGTTATATATGACAGGTTAATATTTTTATTATCCCTAACCAGCAAATTTTTACCTAACTCGGCTATATTTTCTAAACAATTCATATGATTATTTTCAGAATCATCAACAAAACCAATATCATATAATAAAACTAAGTCCAAATCTCCATTTTTTGTTAATTTAGAAATTAATTTCTCACATTTTCTTACATCTAAAAGGAACAATAACCACAAAGCAAGACACACGAATGGATAAGTGGCATTCATAAATTGTTAGAATAGGCAAGTATATATATTATGTATTTAAAAAAAAAAAAAAATATATATATATATATATGTTGGTAGAATAAAATGTAATTATAAGATGAACAACATGTTTATATAAATCGATTTTATTCAAACGTTTAATAAATCATTTTTCAGCATTAAAGTCTCATTATTTTCCTCTATTATCAAACAAAAAAAAATATATGTATATATATATATATATATAGGTTAAAAAAAAAAAAAAAGTTATACACATCAACACACACATACAACGTGGTGTACAAATAATTATAATCAAATGGAGTTGAGAAAAAAATTTAAAAGTTTGTTTTATAAAATTTCAATGAAAAAAAAAAAAAAAAAAAA
>NC_033651.1:610950-618546 GCF_001601855.1 Plasmodium reichenowi | reverse complement strand
AAAAAAAAAAAAAAAAAAAAAAAAAAAAAAAAAATTATAATAATATATAAAACATAAGACACATAAAAAATAAATTAAGTCAAACAAATAAATAAAAATATATATATATATATATGTACATATTTTTCCATTTAATAGTGAGGGGGGAAAAAAACACAAAAAAAAAAAAAACAACAGACCGTACAAAATATTATATATATTGTTTGTATTTTTTTAAATGTCTCATTTTTAAAATAGAAGCTCTTTTTATATTAAACTATGTGTAGGCCTATAAATGGATATGTAACCATTTTATAAATATAAAATAAATTTCTTTTAATATATATGTATATATTTAATTTTTTTGTGTTACATGCATGTATCCCAAGAAATGTCCAAATTATTTCATGCGACAACATATAATATATATATAAAAAGAAAAAAAAAAAAAAGTTCTAATTCGTTTTATATGGTTTATTTTTATATTTTAATTAGTACTTCATTTTTATATCTTTCTTTTTTCTTTTTTTTTTTTAATTATAATTAAAAATGAAATTAATTTTTCAACGTAAATAAAATTTTGTCCTTACAAAAACTTGATGACATATTAATAAATGCTTCCTCTTATATTATGAATCACTAACTTTTTTACACACCACAATTTAATTTTTTCTTTTTAACAAAGAAAAAAATATATATGTATGTACATATATATATATATATACATATATATATATTGTTAGAAACATTTCCTCATTTTCTCATTCCCTTTTATCCTCCTGTGATTGAAAAGACATAAGCATCTTTAATTAAATCATTTTTTTGAATAGAAACATTTTTACAAAAAGATGTTAAGAATTCAAAAATTTTGCTCTTTTTAAACATGCAATTTCCATAGAATATAACAAACTTAGAAACCTCATAAATATTTTTAGGAGATAATAAAATTCTTTCTTTATCACATATATATTTTACAAATTGTTGATTGTTTAAAAATGATAAATTATAAAAGATTGATGATAAATTTAATAATGTGTGTGATATTTTTCTACAATCAAAGAAAAAATATATTTTTAATATATTCTCATGTTTAAATATGTTATAAAATTTTTTAACTAGTTTGTAATAATTTAAATTATATATTAATAAATTCTTATCTTTCATTATATACATATCTATACATATTCCTTTTTCCATAGGAAATATAATATTATTATCTTTTTCGTTTAATGCTTTTATGTTGTTTTTATAACTATCAAAAAAATAATTATTTATTAAAGAATTTATATATAATATATTATCATCAATCAATTTCTTATTTTTATTTATTAAAAGAAAATTTTCAAAACTAGTCATGTCACCCATTATTAAAAATATTTTTAATATAATTAAAAAATTTATCTGATCCATTTTATATATATTCATATAACATTTTAAGGTCAATAAAAAATATAAATATATATATAATATATTATTATAATATTTATTCCTATTTTTATTTTTTTTCTTTATATTTAAATTATTTTCTTTATCATTACATAAAATGTCATATGTATATTTTATTTTATGTTTATATATATATTTCATTATAATATAAAATATTAATGTGTAGTCTTTTTTGGTTAATAATTTATATGTAGCATTATGTGCATCATTAAAAAATTTGTTCACCAGTTTACTTTTTTTGAATTTCTTTAATGTCTCTTCATCAAGGGAAGTAAAGAAATCGTTTCCACCTATTATATGTTCAATGGAGTTTTTAATATTAATAGAGCCATGGTTAATATGGTTTATATTATCATCATTTTTTAGGTTATTCACACGGTTTATATTATCATCATTTTTTATGAGATCCCCTTCTTTTATGAGATCCCCTTCTTTTATGAGATCCTCTTTTTTTATGAGATCCCCTTCTTTTATGAGATCCCCTTCTTTTATGAGATCCCCTTCTTTTATGAGATCCCCTTCTTTTAAGAGATCCTCCTTTTGCATTATATTCATATGTTTAACTTCTTCTACACATTTCCTATTCTGTAAAGGATAAACATTCTTATCGTCATCAAAATGATCATGGCAAGTATAATCACATTCTTGTTGTGCGATTTGTAGTTTCTTGTTTCTATACTTTTTTATAAAATGAAGAAATATATACAAAGGGGTTTTATAAAGGATACAATATGTAGATGGACATATGAAATTTTTTATTTTAATTTTAATTTTTTTATTTTTTTTATTTTTTATTATTTCTTCCTCATTATTTAATAATAATGAATTATCTACACTTAAAATGGAATTAATATAAATAGAAAAAATATTTCTATATATATGCCTTGAAGATTTTATATCTTTCTTTTTTTTTCTCATAATTTCTGTATCTTTGTCTAAATAAATATTTCTCTTAAAATATTTATTATATTTCAACAAATGGTTATATAAAAGGATAATTTCATAATTTAAATTAAATTTTTGTAGATGATGAAAAAGAAAGAAGAGTTGTTTTATATTTAATGGTATGGTATATTTCTTAAATATTTTAAAACACTTCTTTGTTGACATATTATAATTATTAATATTATTATTTTTTATTTTATTTTTTATTTTATTTTTTTTTTTTTTTTCATTTATTTTGATATCTCCTTCAATGAATGAATAGAAATTTTTTTTAATACATTTTTTATCATATGAATTTATAATTATTTTATATTTATTATATATATCCATATATTCAGATATTGCTTTATTTTCAATAAATGTTAAGGAGTATATATACAAATTCTTTTTATAATTTTTATAATTTTTATAATTTTCATAATTTTTATAATTTTCATAATTTTTATAATTTTTATTATTTCTACATTTAAATTTATTTATTAATAATTTTATAACCTTTCTATTAATAATTTTAAACCATTTTTTTTGTTTACACTTATTTATAATAGATAGGGTAATATTTTTATAATTACATATATCTAATACATGTAATAATTTAAAAAAAAAGAGAATATTTATTTGAAACAAATCTAAAATAGGTTTTATATTTAAAATTATTTCATCTTGTTTATTTTTATCATTAATTATTAAATAATATTTATTTATATAATCATTTAAATATGTTTCGATAAAATAATATAATTGTTCAAAGTTGTAATTATAAAACATCATGCTGTCACTTATTGAATTTGTTTCTTTCAAGCAACTTTTTAAAATATTTTTATATCCTTTAATAAGAAAACATAATAAAAAATTATTAGAATCTAAATAGGTATCTTTCGTTATATTTTTGTCATGTGAGGGGAAAAAAGTTGATATATTATAAGTCTTACCTTTGCTTTCGGCATAATTATTATTATTATCACAATAGTTATTATTATCATCACAATATTTATTATTATCATCACAATATTTATTATTATCATCACAATATTTATTATTATCATCACAATAGTTATTATTATCATCACAGTATTTATTATTATCATCACAATATTTATTATTATCATCACGATATTGATTTTTATTATTTTCTTTTTTTTCTATCCTCTCAAATTTCGAATTAACATTTTCATTACACTTTTCTTTCTTATTACATGGATCCTTTTCGTTATGTGTACCTCCTAAATTATAGCTATTTTCAAAATATGTATCTGACTTTTTATTTAAAAAATGAGTAGTGTCTATATTTAAATTAAGCAAAAAAACATATTGTAAAAATAATAAAACGGATATATTTTTATACATACTTTTTCGTTTATTATGTTTATGTGTGCTTGTCATTACATTTTTAATATATGAAATTATATGATGATTTAAATTATCATAAGAATTCGTCATACAAGAATTTTGCTCATAATTAAAAATATTCTCATTGTAAATATGAATAGGATATGATAAGTAATTATCATCTTTATTATGAAGAAGATATTTCTTTTCCTTTATTTTTTTCATTTGATTTTTTTCTTTTTTAATATCCTTCATTTTATATTCATCACTTTCTTTTCCATAATGTGTACATATATAATCTTGATGTTCTTTTAAATTAATTATATGAAATTTTCTTTTCATATATACATATCTCATTAAAAAGGATAGTGTTAAAATAAAAAGGGACCATTTATGATCATCATATATTACATGATTAGTTATATTGTTTGAATAGTACGTGCAAAATTGTTCTATAAATTTATTAATAAAATAAAAATTTTTCATTTCTAAAAATGAATGTAACATATTTAAATATAATAAAAATTTTGTGTCCAATGTATTATGATATATGTTATTATTATTATATCTATGGAGTGGTGAATAGGATGGAAAAAAAAAATTTTTCATATAATACTCTATAAAATTCGATGTATTTATAGGTACATAATATAATTTGTATTTATCTTTTATATGTTCATATGTATTTTCATGTGTTTGTATAACACTATATAAAGAATAATTATATGTACTTTTTGGATATATCATATATTTTGATAAAATATTATTTTGAGAAAAAAAAGAATTTATAAAATTTATTATAAAACTATTTTGTTTATTTAATAACTTGTATATATATTTTTTAAAAAACATTAATACTAAACGATGTTTATGAGATATATGAAAATAATTCAAAATAAGTAAGCGATCATAAAAATCATAAAATGTTATATTTCTTTTTATTTTTTTATATATTTTATATACATTTTGTTTATTTTCTATTTTTAAAGTTACAAAAAGAATATTTAATTTTTTTCTCATTTTTAAATACGTATCAATAATTTTGTTATTATAATTAATATCATCATATGAATTATTATTATTATATTCTATATTATAAATAGGTATTGTATTATGTCTCTCATCATTAATTTTATTATGTACATTGCTTTCTTTATTTTTTTCATTATATATATGTTTAATGATTTTATATTTTTCTTTTTTTATCACCTTATGTAATACCCTTGCATGGTCTAATATAAACTTATATTTATTTTGATCAACAATATTTAATAACTTTATTTTTTTCTCAAACGACATATAATCATTCTTATTATAATAAATATACATTAACAACAAATGATACAATATATTTTCCTTAATATTAAAATCGTAAAGTCTAAAATTAGATACTACATTTTTTATATACCTACACGATATATTTTGTGGAAAATAATGTGTACATAACCAATCATTTAATTTATTTCTATGTTTATAAAAATATATATTTTTTTTTTCTTTTAATATTGAATAATTATTAAATTGTGGGGAAAAAGCAGCAAAGGGTTCTTCATTATGATGTAGATTAATTAAATTATAATTATTCTTATGATTAGGAAGATTATTTATAGTATATATATTCTTTATAAGATGGTTACTTACATTCTTTAAATCATCTTTTACATTTTTTTTTTTTTCTTCCTTATCTTTGCGATCCTGTTCTTCTATAACATCCGCATTACATTTATCATCATTTATTTTAATACCTACAATAGGCGAATTTAATAAACTTACAAATGTTGTTTTATCTTTATTAAAATAAACTACATTATTATTTCTTCTGGAACATGATGTATAAAAATTACAATTAACATTTTTATTTATATTATATTTATTTTTTTTAAACCTCTTGTCACATAATAAAAATTTATTGTTTATATATAATAATTCATTTTTTTTAGTAACTCCAAAATTTTGAATACAACCATATACTTTTATTACAATGTTATAAACAAGTAATAAAAAAAAGGAAAGATAAAAAGGCATATCTACGTGTATAAATAGAAATATATACCTTGACTTTCGTCATATTGTGTATGGTATTTTTTTCATAAACTTTCTTCTACTCCTTCCCATTTTTTATACATAACATAAATATATACATATATATATATATATATATATAAACTTTTTACATTCTTAAAAATATATTTTTTTTTTCATCTCACGCTTGAGGACTGAAATATTTTTAACATTAATAATTATGAAATTAAAATATATATAATATTTTGGTACAAAAAATTAACAAATTAAATAAAAATAAATAAAAAAATAAAAAAATAAAAATAAAAAAATAAAAATAAAAATAAAAATAAAAATAAAAATAAAAAAATAAAAAAATTACTTTCTCATATTATTATTCGTACATTATATTATATATGTATACTTCCTCATATGTGCCAAATGAAAAAATTAAATATAAATATTATATAATAAAATATATACATACAATATTATATTACATTAGGTTTTATTTAAATAAGCGTCCCCAAAATTTTAAATATAATATATATATATATATATATATATATATATATATATACATATGTTACATTTTTTATTAATTTAACTTTTTGTCATTAATATATTTTATGAAGGAATAAAATTGATGTTTAAAAAAATAAAATTATAAAATAATATACATTATGGAAATATATTTTCTTAATCCCCCTTTTCGTAATTAAAAAGTTCCTCATAAAAGTTATTATAATTATATAATCATATATTCTCATATTTTATATACCTCAAATTATATATATATATATATATTTATTTATTTATTTATTTATTTGTATAATATGGAAGATGCCTATGCAGGACTCTGTTCACAGAGCGTATTCGAACCCAAAATGGACTTTACGCTTTGCATAAACAAATCAATAAAATTATTTTTAAAAGATATAAATATATCCAAATATGATAAAAATAATGTAGATAATAAAAATGATGTAAATACAAGTGATACCAAAATTATTGAAACTTCAAATGATCAAAATCAAAATTATCAAGATGATCACAATGATCAAAATAATCAAAATGATCAACAGTCAGATATCTTAAATAATCAACATCTATTAAAAGAAAATGAAGCATTTTTAAATGGATATCTTTACTTTTCCAGAATTGGTCATAACATAAATTTATTATTAAATGAATTGTCTTCAATAAAAAAAGATTTCAAATATTTAAATAAAGAAACAAGAAAAAAAATTAAAAAATTCAAACAAGTTAAAAACAAAAATATTATATATAAAGATTTATTACAAGATATAAAAGAAAAACGTAAGCGAAAAGAAATATATGAAAAACTAAGCATCGAAATAAAAAAGTTAGATGAAGTTAAAAAGGTACAAGATAAACAAAAAATAGAAAAAGACGAAATAAATAATTTAGAGCATAAAATTTTAAATATAGAAAATATTATAAAGTCTAATAATGATCATATACAAGAAACCATAAATCAAATTAATAAAATTGTATCGGAGAATATACAGATATGATATTTTCACGATAATATAATAACCAAAAAAAAAATTAAAATAAAAATAAAAATAAAGAAAATGAATATAAATATAAATAAAGAAAATGAATATAAATATAAATATAAATATAAATATAAATAAAGAAAATGAATATAAATATAAATATAAATAAAAATAAAGAAAATGTACATAAATAAAAATACATACACATATAAACATATATATATATATATATATATATATATGTTCTTGTTTATATGTGAAATTATTATTTATAATTATTTTAATAAGATCTACATATTATAATAGTTTTCATTATTATGATAAGCATTTATAATATTATATTAAATATTATTAAGGAAAAAAAAAATATAAC
>NC_033651.1:607736-610759 GCF_001601855.1 Plasmodium reichenowi | reverse complement strand
TATATTAACATTTTATAATGGATAATATACATATCTTAATAATTCATAACTATTTCCTTTTTTTTTTTTTTTTTTAAGTTATCATTTTTATATTTAATTCTTTATTTGTTTATGTACTTGCTCTCTATTTCTTTATTATATTATTATTATTATTTTTTATTATTTATTTTATTTTTTTTTTTTTGTCGTTATATTTTTGCAACATATTAATCAACAATACTTTTTTGAAGGTCTTTGTATAGATCCAATTCCTTTTTCTTCTCTTCGACCACACTGAACATGAAGAGAAAAAACATACAAAATAAAAATAAGAAAAGATAGAAAATATGTATGTATATCTGTGAATATATATATTTAGATATTTAGATATTTTTCCTTACATGGATATATAAGACTTGCTGTATCTTTTTAACTCTATAAGCATAGCGCAAGCCTAAAAAAAAAAAATAAATAAATAAATAAAATGGACACACACATATATATATATATGTATATATATATATATATTTATATATATATGTTTATATATATATATATTTATATATATATGTTTATATTTTTTTATTTTTTTTTTTCCGGCTTACCTTTTGAAGAACTGACAATTTCTCCTTAAATTTTTTCTCATTTTCCTCCTTTATGTTCTCAAGTTCATTTTCCTTCTGTTCTCTCGATGCCCTAACCTCATTGAACATCTCATTGGTCTCATTCTGCATAAGCGTAAAAAATATTAACATATATATATATATATATATATATATATATATTTATTTATTTATTTATTTATTTATTCTTATCCATGTAATATAATTTATTACCAATTTCTCTTCAGCCTCTTCCAACATTTTCTATAAAAAAAAAAAATACAAATATATATTAAAACATCAAAATATCAAAATAAGATATTTTTGACGTATAAAAATAGCCATATATTTTCATATAGAACTTACCTCATTTTCTGCTACTATTTGATTAAACGTTTTAGTAGATTCGTTGAGAAAATTATTTGTATCCTCATTCAACTGTTTGACCAAGTTTTCCTTATCCATAATTTCTTGTTTTAAATCTTGAATATCTTTCTCTGTGACTTGAATTTGTTTTTCATTTTCTTCGATTAGCTTTAATGAATTTTTAAGTTCTTGTTCATCTTGATCAATAAACTGTTTAATATTACTTTTGAAGTTTTTCCAGTTTACATTTAACATATTATCGACAGTAGTTGAATCTATATTTATATTGATTGGATGTATTTGAGTCCATTGAGATGTCGATATATTTTTATGTAAATTAATATTTTCAACAATTTCTATAAATTTTTCATTTATATTTTTTGCTAATTTTTTTAAATCACTATTTCTATTATTTAACTTTTCACTTAAATTAGGATATTCATTATTTAACCCTTTAATTTCATTTTTAATATGTTCAATTTTTTCTTTATTTTTATCAATATTTTCATTCATTTGGACAAATTGTGATTTATTTAATGTTTGTTTTTGTAAGATATCTTTTACTTTTTTAATTTCGTCTAAGATGTTTTCCGTTTTATTTTTTTCATCTTGATTGGATATTTTACATATCTCAATATCTTTTTCTAATTTCTCTGTTTCATCTAAACTGTTTGTATATAATTGTTTAATTTTTTTATTTTCCTCACAAAGAACTTTATTCCTTTTAATTAATTCTTCATTTTCTTTCATATGGTTTTTTATTTCTTCAACTTTTTTTTTCTTCTCACTAATATCTTCAATTTTATTATTAATATCATTATCTAATCTGTCGATTTCTTTTTCTAAATTAATTCTTAACATATCATTTAAATTTTTTTCTTCTTTATTAATATAGGATTGATAACTATGTAAAATAAAATCATCCATTTTTATTTCATTCAATTCATTAAAATCATAAGATAAACTTAAATCCTTTTCTTCATTTATATCATTAAAACATTCTACTTCAAAAATTAATAATTGACATAACCAAGCAAGAGCTGATAAATGTGTATTATATTGTAAACCTGTTGTTGGGGCTACTAATGTTGATTTAGATATAGTATATGGATATCCTATGTCTTTATAAAAACTTAATACAACTTCTCCATAATTATCTTTATTTACTTCTATTAAAGGGTCCACATGCTTAAATATAAAGTTCCATATATTTATTAAATCTGTCATACTTGGATTCTTAAATAAATTCGGTGTTATACAGCCACTATAATTTTTCCATCCTAAATATCGAATTAATATTTTTACATTATCTTTTTTATCACTTTTGTCCACCTTCTTTACATATACAGATGCATTAGCTTTATAAAAAGATAAGTTGTTCAACGATGTACGCGATTTAGTTTTCTTATCTCCAGAAACATAAATACTATTATTCAAATTTGTATTATTATTGAACACTGAAAGGGTAGGATTGAACTTATTATACACTGAATGATTATTCATTTTGATAAAACATAAAATTAAATGAAATAAAATAAAATAAAATAAAATAGAAAAAAAAATAAAATAATAAATGGAAACTAAACGAAATTTATATGTAATAAATATTGTACACTTTTTTTCTTTTTTTTTTTAAATATATATATATATATATGTGTGATCACCTCAAAAAATTAAATAATTTAGGCAAAACATTTAATAAATATATCATTATATTAAAAAATAAATAAATATATTATATATATATATATATATATATATAATATATATATGTATATACTTGGATTAATAGTTGAAAGTTCAAATGTGCATATTATATCACACAATTAAAGGAAAAATAAATAAAAAAAAGATGTATATATATATATATATAATATTATGAATTATATATTCATACATTTTTATTATATATATATATATATATTATATATATTTTATATTGCATATGTAATATTATGATAGCTGAATTTAAAAAAAAAAAAAAAAAAAAAAAAAAAAAAAAAAAAAAATAATTTTTTTAAAAAAAATATTAATTTTTATAAAAATAATTTTTTTTTTTTTTTTTTTTTTTTATAT
>NC_033651.1:600473-605473 GCF_001601855.1 Plasmodium reichenowi | reverse complement strand
TTCGTGTTATAAATAAAAGTTCAAAAGAAAATGATAATAAATAATAAAAAAAAAAAAAAAAAAAATACATATATTATTTTATATATATATATATACATAAAAATTGGACCATTTTAATTTAAATATAAAAAAAATTAAAAACAATGAAATTTATTACATATATATATTTATATATATATATATATAATACATTATAAAATTATCAGATAAATACTTTTAATTATAATGTATACATAAATTTTAATTATTATTGTTGAATTACACAAAAAAACAAAAAAATTTGAGATAAACTAAAAAAAAACAGGCTCTTCTTTAATTAAAACATCATTAATTAAACCATCACTTGCGATTATATCTTGATTTTCTAAAAATAAAATGTAAATATAAATATAAATAAAAATATAAATAAAAATATAAATAAAAATATAAATAAAAATATAAATAAAAATATAAATAAAAATATAAATATAAATATAAATATAAATATAAATATAACTACAAATACATATACAAATACAAATAAAAATATATATTTTTTTACATATATAACATAAAATGTACATGTATATTTTTTTTTTTTTTTTTTTTCTATTTGATACCTATTATATTTAATTCCAACCCAGTGAGACTATTTTTTATGACATTCTAAAAAAGAAAAAAAAAAAAAAAAAAAATCACATGTACAATTATAAAATATATATAAGGTGAATAATAAATATTTAAACACACGACACTAATGTATTAACTGATGAGATGCATATAAACTGTTTGAATATTACTTGTACAATATTCAAAACCTTCGATATTATGTGAAGGATATTTCCTTTTTGCTTTACTATAAAAGATAATAACAAACAAGAAAAAAGATCACCACTTCCAAAACAATTAAAATGAATCTTTAAAATTTTATATTTAAAATAAACTATTTTATTTTTATTATTAAAAAATGAAAGGTATAAAAATAAATGGTCTTTATCGAAATTATAATTTACAGAAGTTATGATAACAATTTTTACACCTTTATGTAATAATACATTTAAACATTTTATAACATCTTTTTCTTCATTTATTTTTATTCCACATAATAATTCAGTTTCATATTGATTAGGTGTAATAATATCAACATACTCAATTGCTTTTTTATATGATTCTACAACACGTTCATCAACATAAAGTCTTCCGTTATCTCCCATAACGGGATCACATACCCAAAGAAAATTTAGATTTATTATGTTTTCTATGAAATATAATTCTTCATCTTTTTTTCTTCCCTGGGATATTTTCAATATATTGTTCTTAAGCATACCTTTTTCATTTATTTGTTTACCTTGAGGAATAATTTGATGGCTACTTTTATGTTCATTTGAATTTATAAGTCTATATGGATGCTCACCATTAGGTTCATCCATGTGACCATTTGTGAGACCATGTGCGTGACTATTTGTATGACCATTCATGTGATCATTTGTATGACCATTCATGTGATCATTTGTATGACCATTCATGTGACCATTTGTATGACCATTCATGTGACCATTTGTATGACCATTCATATGAACATTTGTATGACCATTCATGTGACCATTTGTATGACCATTCACGTGACCATTTGTATGACCATTCACGTGACCATTTGTATGACCATTCATGTAACCATTCATGTTACCATTCATGTTACCATTATCATTACTTTTTCCACGGTGTATTTTCCTTTTCCTTCTTAATTCAAGTATATTTTTGGTAACCATATCAACACATTCCGCATTTTTAATATAACCTGTGAGAAAATAAATATTACTATCATTCATAAATTCTTGATCTTTATTATATTCACTTAATATAATATCAACTTCTTGACTATTTAATTCAACACCACTATGTTTGAACTTTGAATAATATTGTACTGTGTTTAGAATTTTAGGAATATGTCCTCTTCTTCTAAAAACGAATGCTGCTATATTATTTCCACAAAATCCATCAAACACTTGTGATTGTATGGAGATAATATTTTCCTTCTTCATGATAAAAGATAAAATATAAAGAGAAATATTATATTATATAATATGATATAATATTATTTAATATGATATAATATTGGAAATATGGAGACACAAAATATAAAATATATATATATATATAATATAATATATGTATGGGAAAAAAAAAAAAAAATTCCCATATTTTTATTATTTTCCCTCTTTTTACAAATTGTTCTTATATAATCTTTAATTGTTTTTTTTTTTTTTTTTTTTATTAAAATTTATTTGCCATAGAAAAAAAAAAATATATCTCCAGTAAGTATATATATATATATATATATATATATATATATTTATTTATTTATTTACCGTTTTATTTTTATTTTACAAATAAACGGCGTCACAATATTAATAATATAAAAACATTAAATTTTTATGGATGCAAATTATTATAAAATATTTTAGTAAAACATGCCTTATATAAATAATATGTATATATTATATATTATATATATATATATATATATGTGATTATTTCTTAGCCCTACGACATTATAATAAAATAAATGTAAAAAAACTTAAATGGTATAAAAATATATAATTATGGAGAATTCGTTTTTGTTTTTTTTCTTTTACATAATATATAGTTTATATATAATTCGTTAAAAGTTCAAAAGGATTATGTAGAAATTGTTGTTGTATATATATATATATATATATATATATAAAATTAAACAAATAAATAATATATATATTATATATTTATATATGACATATTAACATATTATTTTTTATGAACGAAAAAAGCATTAAATAAAACATGAATAAATTAAAAAAATCAATCTTTATAATATACTGAAAAAAAAAAAAAAAAAAAAATCCTTTCATTCAAAAGGTGTTAAAATATAAATTAATGCGAAGCAACTTGTATATTATATGTAATATATTATATTATACATATAAAATATTATATATATATATATATATTTTTTTTTTTTGTGAGGATTTAATTAATTATCAGGGTGAAATATGATCATGAGCACATATATAATTTTTTTGGATTAAAAAAAGAAAAAAAAAAAAAAAAGATAATAAATAAATAAATAAATATATATATATATATATATATATACAAATATTTATATATGTGCTATTTTTTTCTTTTCTTTTATTTATTTTTATTTTTTTGTTTTCCCTTATATTTTATAATATCCAATACTTTGCCATGGGATTAATAAATTTTGTATGGATCCTTCTTTTGTGTATGGTATGAACTTCTTTATATAAATATAACATCTTGAAAAGTAAAACATATATATATATATATATATATATATTTATTTATTTATTTATTTATATATGTTCATATTTATTTTTTAACGTTTAATATATATATAATATAATTAATAAGGTAAGTACACTTTATTTAGATATTACCTATATTAAAAATGTTAAAAAGAAATAATATATTATATAATATATAGATTACCCCTTACATATAATATGAACATAATTTTTTTAATTTTACAACTTGTAAAAATATTTCTTACCACATTCAATTTGTTCTTACACACACATATATATTTATATATATATATATGTATGTATGTGTGTTTATGAATTCATATAAGCTATCATAATAAATATAATAACATATATATAACTTTTTCTTCAAGTTATTTATTCCTTATATTATTCTATCTTCTACATATTTATTGTATATAATATTACCAGAAAAAAAAAAAAAAAAAAAAAAAAAAAAAAAGGAAAGTCATGACCATTAAATTGATAACACATAAGGGTGTGGACAAAAGATGAAAATATTGTCTTTCCTAGGTGTTCTCTGAAAAAAAAAAAAAAAAAAAAAAAAAAAAAATAGGGAAAAGGATAAAAATATAAAAATATAAAAATATAAAAATATAAAAATATAAACAATAATGTGTATTTAATATATATATATTTATTTATTCATTTATTTATTTATTTACATTTTGATTATACTCTTTGCATATATTTTTGTGCGCATGAGATATGAATAATAAGGGCCGTTCCAAGAAAGAGAAATATTTATACAACCAATACGATCAATGCTATGATATTTTTCTTAAAAAAAATGATATAACAAATATTGTTATACCAGAAAAGAAATCTGAAGTAACAAACACACACATTGAATTTGAACAGAAGAAAGAGAAAAGAAAAGAGAAATATCCATATAGAATAATTAGAATAATAAAGAGCCATGAAAACGATGATATTGTTTTTTATTCTGTCAAAAAAATAAATAAAATATACAAAAAAAAAAATATATACAAAATAAACAAATTATACAGAATAAATAAAATTGAAAAATATAATTCATTTATCAATTCTTATGAACATATATTAAAAGATATATATTTAAAAAAAACAAAAAATTCTTTACCTTCAAACAATATATATAATATTTTATCTATTATAGACAAAGACGAAGAAGAAAATGTAACTTGTATATTAAAGAAGAATCATATTTATAATTTTCTAAAATATAACAACTTTATTATTCTTGCGTTCCAAATAAGAAAGAAATATAATAAAAGTAAGAAAATAATAAAAAGTTTAAGGAAGTTCAATTATTTTATTCTGAATAAATGTTTGATTGAAAATTATAAAGATCATTATAATAATAAAAATAATATTTCCTTAGAATGTAAAAATAATATAGAGTATCATAATACTATTTATGATTACAACAAAAAGACTCAAAAATTTTATAATCATCTCAATAAACAAAATGATCATTTAATATACAAAGAATGTAATTCATATAAAAATATATTAAAGGATCAGAATAAAATAACACATGATCATAATGATTCTAGGAACATACAAACTTTTAATTTTCCTTTAATTTATACATTAATAAATAATATTAAATGTATATCTAATTACAAATATATAATTGAAAAAAAATTATGCTATGAATGCTACTCCAAAATAAAATTAAACAAAATAAAAAAAAAAAAAAAAGAAAAAAAAAAA
>NC_033651.1:595898-600252 GCF_001601855.1 Plasmodium reichenowi | reverse complement strand
TACAAATGATATGAATGATCATACATATGTCAATATAAATGAATATATGAAACGAAAAAAAAAAAAAAAAAAAAGTGGAGATATAAAAAATATATATCCTAATAAACTAAATAGAAATGAACAAAATAAAAAATTAACCAATTCATATATTTTTACATACGGATTTTATAGTAAAAAAGGAAAATATCATCAGAATGAAGATTGTAGTTCTCATACCTTATTTAGTAGTTATAAAATATTTAAACAAATAAAAAAATTTTATACAAATATAAAGAAAAGGAAATATTCCCTTTTTCAAGAACTCATGAAAGTGTTTCATCAGACACATATAGAAAATACTAAAAATAATTCTAATAAAATGAAAAATAAAAAAACACATCTAATAAACCCTGATACATATTATCATAATGATTATATGAAATTATCCAAGGTGTATGTAAAACTATGTAACCCTTTTTTTTTTATTTCTTTAAAAAAAACAAAAAAAAACCAAGACACGAATAACATATATCCTTATGACATAATATCTAATTATTTCTGTGATAATTTGGATGAAGAAGAATATAAAGGTGAACATATAAAAAATAAGATCAAACAGAAAAAAGACTATTCAAACAAACAAAAAAGGAATCAATCAAACGGACAACAAAACGATTATATAGATAATCATAATAGTGGTCATAAAAATATATTATATAATAATAACACAAATAATATTAAGAAAGTATTTAATAAAAAACAAATCATTTCAAATAAAATAAATAGTTATAATAACAAAACGAATGTTCTTAATTACAAAGTAAAGGAATTAACTAATCTTATGAATAATAATGAAGGAAATTATTATTGTACATACGATAACAATATAAGACGTAGACATAAATATATATTTACTTGTAAAAATTGTAAAAAAAAAGAATTTATAAATAAAAACAAATATGTCCATGTTAATTATTTAAAGTATTTATTTAATAAGAAGTCTTATTTAAATAAAAAACAATATGAACCTCAAAAATATTTCTTATATAATAAATATAATATATATGATGATAACCTTTTTGATTTGTTAAATGAAAAGAATAATTCTACCAACTCAGATGAGTTCGAATTTTTAAAATTCCACAAAAAAAAAAAAAAAAAAAAAAAATTAATAAATAGTTTTAGCCAAAATCATAATCCAAATAATTATAGTTATAATTATAATCATAATTATGGTCATGTTATAAGATATAAAAAAAAAAATATTATATGTAGAGAGACAGATCGAAATGATATGCATAAAGAGAAATGTTTTAATGATGAACATGTTATCGAAGGAGAACATTATTTTAAGAAACATAAAAAATCAAATATGTTATCCTTAAAAAATTATTTTATTAAATGTAAAACTTGTAGACGTTTGTATAAATACGATAATTTGATAAATGAAGATATATTAAATATGTATAGAAGAGATTCTATTTTAATGTCTCCACTTATTTTTAATAGATCACCTAGTATGTTACGTTCATTGTTATTATCTTGTTATAAAAATAAAAATAGAAAAAATTTAAAGTATTATATTATGAATTCTTTATATATACAAACTTGTCGAAAGGCAAGAAAAGAGATAAAAAAGGATGTAACTAAGGAGAATAAAAAAAAAAGTCCTATTATAGAAAATTATTATGATAACATTAATATATGTGATACAATATGTCATGGCGCTATGTCGAATGCTTCGTATTATTACTCAGACCTGGAAGTGTATACAAAGGATCACGTGGGGAAATGTCTAGAAAAAAAATTAAAAACATGTCTTTTAATAAACAAATTAAATAATTATCATAGGAGTAATTCTTGTAATATAAGAAGAGATCAGCCGAACGGAATGGAATCTTTTAATATGTATAAAGTGGGTTATATGAATAATTATTACATGACGAAGGATATTATTTATATAGAAAATAAAGATGTGCATAACAAACCTGTTGATAATAAATATATTTCATGTGTTATAAGAAAAGGTAATTTAAGTAATAAAGAAATGTTGTTTAATTATATCAAAGGAAAAAACAGAATACATAGTTTGTATGACCATTATGATATACATTTATTTACTATATGTGATGGACATAGCTCTTGTCATACTTCATCGTTTTTAATAAAAAATATCCACAAAATATTTTATTATCTTCTTATCCACACTTTTTTTAATATTTACATGTCCTTGAAATTGATACATCCTTTTCTGGATTTATTATATTACAAAATGTGTATGGAAAATAATTTAAAAAAATGTAACGGCTCATGTATAATTAATGTTTTTATAAGAAGAAATTATATATATGTTAGTAATACAGGAGATAGCAAATGTAGTCTTATGACATTTAATTTGGATATGTATGATTATGAAGATATAATAAAAAAGGGAGAAAACAAAAAGCAAAAAAAAGGGAGCAAAGAAACGAAACAGAAAGGAAGAAGTATGAAAGGAAGAAGTATGAAAGGAAGAAGAATGAAAGGAATGAAGGCACGTTTAAATAGGGAAGAGGATATAATAAATACACAAACGGAGACAATAAATTGTGATGACAATATATATGATGAGAAAAAAACAAAAGATAAAGATGAATCGAATTATGAATCATATAAAATAAATATAAAATCAATTTCATATAACGAATTGAATGCTGAACACAATTGTAATAATTATTCTGAATATTTAAGAATATATAATTTATATATGAAACAATATGACAATGAACATAATAATTATAAAATGAGTGCTCATAATGGGTACAATACAAATGTGAGAGAAGACCATACATATAATAATTTATGTGTAAAAAAAATTGATAAAAATATGTGTAAAAATATATATTGTAAAAATATGAATAAAAATACAAATAAAACACATCCTTGTGATAATCATCATAGTAATAATATGTATGATAATTTAAAAGATACAATTTTTCAAATAAATAATTTCATTTTAAAAGAAAAAGAAGAGACACAAATAAATATAGGGAATATCCCTAACGATATAATTAAATATAATCGATTAAATGGATGCTTACATCCATCAAGAGTTATAGGTGATTATGATATAAAAAAAAGATATAATAGGATATATAACAATATATTATCTAATTATTCTAATGTATATAAATACAATATGAATAATATTAATTTTTATAATAATATTCATTATCTTTATAAATACAAAAAATGTTTTGACTGTGGAAAGAACTATGTATTAAATAGTTATGGTAAGGTTAACGGTATAAATGATTTGACTTTTTTAAAAAAACAAAAGCAAAATTTAAATATGAAAAATGATGATATAATAAAAAAAAATGTAAATATAAATTGTAATAATAATGATAATAACACAACAAATGTTCACAAAAATATGATTCAATTTGTTAATGTCTACGAAACGGATAGTAAACAAAATAAGAATATTCATGATAATTTTTATTATATAAAAGAAAACAAAAATATTAATAATAATTATAATAATAATAATAATAATAATAATAATAATAATAATTATAATAATAATAATAATATCAGAAATATTACTACACACTCCAATGTAATTAAAGTTTATAAAGAAAACCTTTATAATCATAATTACTCTATGGATACACAATCTAATGATAATAAAAAAAAAAAAAAAAACAATTTTCATTTCTATCCAGATGAACAACTTTTACCCTATCTTCATTTTAAACCTACAAATTTAAATAAAAATTATGTATATAAATTTGATAAAAAAAACTTTTTTCACTTATTATTAATAGCTTCAGATGGAGTTTTTGAATATATAAATCCTTATATCATATTAAATATTATAAAAAAACATAAAAGTATATATACAAAAATCCAAAAAATATATTATTTTTATAATAATTATATTAAATATATGAACTCAACAAAGTATTATTTTAATTATATGACAGATCATTTTCTTATTACATCAAAGGAATGTTTCGAGTTATCTAGAGATATCGTAAGAACAACAATTCGTATGGGAAATTATGATGACAGTTCCTGTTTCTGTATTTTCTTATTCCCACAGTTTGGTTAACATATATGTTATATATATGTAAGCATAATTATAAGTTCATTTTGTAAAAAAAAAAAAAAAAAAAATATATACATATAACTATATATAAATATTTATATATGTCAATTTTTTTTTTTTTTTTTTTTTTTTTTTTTTTTTTTTTTTTTTTTTTTTTTTTTAAATTTTTTTTTTTTTTTTTTTTTTTTTTTTTTTTTTTTTTTTTTTAAAAAAAAAAAATTTTAAAAAATTATTTTTAAAAAAAAAAAAAATTTTAAATAAAATTTTTTTTTTTTTTTTTTT
>NC_033651.1:587367-595498 GCF_001601855.1 Plasmodium reichenowi | reverse complement strand
TTTATTTTTTTTATTTTTAATATTTTTTTTTTTTTTTTTTTTTTTAAAAAAAAAAAAAAAAAAATTTTTTTTTTTATATTTATTTATATTTTTTTTTTTTTTTTTTTTTTTTTTTTTTTTTTTTTTTTTTTTTTTTTTTTTTTTTTTTTTTTTTTTTAAATTTTTTTTTTTTTTTTTTTTTTTTTTTTTTTTTTATATTTTTAAACACAAGAAATATGTAAAAATATCATATATAAAACAATAAACACTTTGACATAAATATTGTATTTATATTATATTATATTTATATGATTTTATATTTATATTATTTTATTTATTCCTAATAGATAAAAAATTATATCTCAATATTTACATACATAACATTTTTATGTTACTACACAATATTTATAGTTCCTCTTAAAAAAAAAAGAAAAAAAACACACACAAACAAAAATATAAATATAAATATATATATAAATATAAATATATTAATATATATATATATATATTTATTTATTTATATTTTTTTTTTTTTATATTTATATCACCCTTAAGGGAAAGTGTAACAGCTCGCCTGTGGGTCCTGCTGAAATTTTCCTTTTTTCTTTTTTTTTAGAATGAAGAGTTTGATTTTTAACTCTTCCCACAGTAGTAATTCTTGTTGTAGTGATGAAGATACCAACGATGATGAGGATACCCATAAAGTAAAAGAATATATAGATAAGATACATTTATTAAACAATAATTACAATATAAAAATAAAAATGAATGAACAAAATGAAAAGGAGAATTTTGTTCATAATTCTGAATATATTAATATGTATATTAAGAAACATGAATTATTTAAAAAAAAATTAAATGATATATATAATTTTTTAAAGAAAAAATCTAATTATAACACTTTTGAACATATTGAAAGGGTTTATAAAACGGTATCTAATATAAACTCTTCATATGAATTTATATCTCTAAAAATAAAAATCGAAACAATTATTGAGCAAATAAAAAAAAATTTACAAATTAATTATCATGATACTATTATATATTTAAATGAATTTTTACAAATAAGATATAAAATATTTAAATATAATAATAACTCCATTTTTTTGTTATCTAAAAATGAAATAAATCATCATGATGATACTCAAAAAAATTTTCCTTTCTTAAAAAATGATGACAAGTTTTTAGAAAATGATATTATGGATTATATTAATTATAAAAAAAGTTGTCTATTCCAAAGCTCTCTAAATAAAAAAAAGGAAAACCATTCAAATGCATACGTACATTTGTATGAGATGGACAAGGACAAAATTAATGATCTCAACAGGTAAGGCAACCATATTAAAATGAAAAAATATAAATATATATATATATATATGGATATATATATGGATATATTTATATATATATTTTTTTTTTTTTTTTTTTTTTTTTTTTTTTTTTTTTTTTTTTTTTGCTAGATATTACGATCGTGTTAAGAGACTTATAGAAGATGATATTATGGAATGCGTCAAAAAAAAAGACATAGATGGTATTAAGGAAAAAATAAATATTTATTTAAGTCTTTTTCAAAAAGATAATTTAGAAGCAGAAAGTCATAAAAAAAGTAGAAACGACGATGACTCGTCTGGTGAGTATGGAAGTGTGCAGGACGAAAATGATGTAAACAAGAAAAAAAGTATGGATAATATTAGTCATAGTGATAATAATTTTGATAGTGATAATAATTTTGATAGTGATAATAATTTTGATAGTGATAATAATTTTGATGGTAATAATAATTTTGATAGTAATAATAATTTTGATAGTAATAATAATTTTGATAGTAATAATAATATTAATAGTAATAATAATTTTGATAGTAATAATAATTTTGATAGTAATAATAATTTTGATGGTAATAATAATTTTGATGGTAATAATAATATTGATAGTAATAATAAGAACAAAATGAATGAAAAACATGGTAGAGACGCTAGGATGAATAGACATATAGGTTCAAAGGATAATATGATACATGTTGATAGTAATAGAAGAAAAGTAGGTACAGATAAACAAATAATATTTTTTGAAGAATATTTATTTGTATGCTATATTATGATTACATTAGTCGAAATAGAAGTTGATAAATTATTAGACTTTTTAAATAAAAAAATAATGAGTAAAGAAGATAATGTATATATTGAATGCATAAAAGGTACATACAGATTTTTATACAAATATAATAATTTGTTTGAAAAGTTAGTACAGAATAATAATATTGTATATATTATATATAATAGAAAGATACAATTGTTATTTAATAAAATTATTGAAAAAATATGTAAAGAATATTTTTCACAAGTAAATTTAACAATAGATAATTATGACGAATTAAAAAATTATGATAAAAATATAGAAATTTTGTCAGTTTTATGTTATAATTTCTTAAATATAAAAAAGTTTCTATATGATTTATCAATAAAAAAAATAACAAATATATATAAAATATTTGATTTAAGAAATCATATAAATACAAATATATTTTCAATAGAAAGTGGATTATATAAAAATTTATCTTATATCATTAATATACAGAATTGTATATGTGCTTATATTGATCATGAAATTTCATTTTCTAATATGTGTATAGATAAAGCATATATATTAACAGATGATATTATGTTATCCTTAATAGAGGATGAAAAAAAAGAAATAAACAACAACAATAATAATAACAACAATAATAATAACAACAATAATAACAACAATAATAATAATAACAACAACAATAATAATAATAGTAACATTATTATTAATAATAATGATAATAATAATAATATGAACTATGAAAATGTTATAAATAATAATGAATATACATCAACTATATTAGAAGATGCTTTTTTTATATTTCAAAAGTGTGTATGTAGAAGTATTCATATGAACGATATTAATACTATATGTGTTCTAATAAATAATATTATGATACATCTATCTACAACATTAAAAAATTATTTAAATGACAATTTAAAAATTAGTAAAAATATATATGCTTCTTTTATACACGATATATATAATCTCAAATATTTTTCCTTTACAAAATTGTTAAAACATATAGACAAAAATAATTATTTCGGACATAACCAAACTAGTGCCACCGTTACATTTGCTCAAAATTTTGTTAACTCGATTAGTTATATAAGTCAGGAAAATAACGAACATGAAAAAAATTATAAAAGTTATGCAGTTGCTGAAAGTGGTATAACAGATAAATGTGATGTCACAAATAAATGTGACGTAACAAATAAATATAACGTAACAAATAAATATGACGTAACAAATAAATACCTTGCGAGTGATCAAGATAATACTGTTGCACAATATTTTAATAATTATGAAACCCCTTCTGATGAAATACAAAAAACAAAGAAGGGTATCTCTGATGATGCAGATAAAAAAACGTTCATCTCATATAATAATATTATTAATAATAATAAAAAAAAAAAAAAAAACTTGTATGATTACTTAAAACCTCATCACTATGAAAATCTATATAATCCTTTATCACCACAACAAAATATGATGTATGAAATTATTAACTCAAAGTTTAGTTATCCACATTGTGTTAATAATATCGACTCGTGTTATATATATATTCAAAAATATAAAATATTTATTACTGATTATTTTGCTGAACAATTCATCCAAAATAATAAAAATCAGAAACACATACAAAATTATCAACACATGTTTAATAATGCCCTAACTAATTATGATAATATATTAAAAGAATATGAAAAGTTAAATACAGAAAATTGTAGAAACCTATTAAATATCTTAAAAATACATTTTATCAATGAATTAATTGTAATCGAAAACATCAACTTTAATATTACAAGTGAGCAATATTCATTCTATCAATTAAATGACCCATATATAAATAACTTAATAAATAGAATAAAATTGGTTATAAACCATATATCATTATATTTTAATCAAAACATTTTGTACATATCTATTAACATGTTGGCCGAAAAGGTTAGTCAAGGGATTAACAAAACATATACATTTATGTATATGTATGTATATATATATATATATATATATATATATATATATATATATATATATATATATATGTGTATATTTTTATTTATTTACACATTTTTATTCTCTTCTCAGATATGCAAATACATCGAACGAATTATAAAAACCAAAACGTTCAGCCTCTATGGATGTGTACAAATAGATAACGACATCAGAAATCTGATGCTTTTTTTTACTTCCTTAACAAATATCAATGTTAAAAAAGAATTCTCAAAACTATTAGAAATATGTGAGTTACTAAATATAAGCGACCTACAAGACTTTAAAGATTTCTATGATGAAAATAAAAATAATTTGAATTCAGCTGAAATTGAAGGTATTATATCCCTTCGAAACGATATTTCCGAGGACCTCTTAAAATTGATAAAATCGTACATGAACATGAAAATATAATATACCACCTGTACATATATATATATATATATATATATATATATATATATATATATATCATATTTTTTTAACTCTATAATAAATTTATTTATACGTTTATATATATATATATATTGATATATATATTTGTCTATTGTATAAAAGGAACAAAAAAAAAAAATTAAAATTAATAATGAAAAATAAAAACATATATATATTATAAAACGTTAACATCTTATATTTAACACATTCTTGTTTTCTTATTAAGTAACAATTACTTCTCTTTTCAAGAAAAAGAGAAATATATATATATATATATATTACCAAGGACATCGACTTTTATATTTCTTTTTATATGTATAATTTCTTTTATGTAATATTTCCATTTTTATTGATAATCCTTCAATTTCTGAACCTGCAAGGAAAAAAAGCAAAAAAAAATATGAACAAGTCAGAATATTTGCACACATAAAATTAAAATATTAAAATAAAATAATAAAATAGCAAAATGATGGAAGTGTAAAAGAGTAAAAAGATAAATAAATGAATATATAGATAAACAAATTTTCATTAAGTAATTATATTATCCTTTCTAACCATCATATTTATCTATAGCCTTTTGTGCATCATTTATATTTTCAAAAACGCATACTGCTGTACCCTACATAAATAAAGAAAGAAAGAAAGAAAAAACAAGGAAGACAAATGTTAAATAAGTGTACACATATATATATATATATATATATGTATGTATTATATTTATACGGTTTAATATTTAAATTATTCAAAATATATAATTTACATTTGATCTATCTGTGTGGTCATAGTTTATCCAAGCATTTACAACTTTACAAACATTACTAAACAATTCCTACATAAGTATAAACAAAATTATACAATATGTAAAACATATACATATTATTTACATGTGTATACATTTTTATATAATTATATTTCCTTTACCATTAAATCATTTTTTGAAATAGTATAATCTAAGTTGGATATTTTTACTCGTATCTCATTATTTCTCTCTTCATAATTCTTTTGAAAATAAAAAAATGTAAATATATATATATATATATATACATTATGTAATATATTTATAATAAAATTTTGTGTATCATAAATATATCTATGTTCATTTTTCTAATTTTACACTTCCATAGGAACCTTTCCCTCTATATTTATTTATTCTATTATGTTGGTTATTCGTTTTATAATCATCGTGTTTCTATATATTTATATGAAAAAGAAAAAAGGAATACAATATCATTCAAGTGTATGTATTTGTGATAAATTAGATCTTTTTTTTTTCTTTTCTTTCTTTATTTTATTTTATTTTATTTATTTATTTTTTTTTTTTTTTGGGGTATTTTTCTCATTTTACATTGTAATTATAATATTTTCCATGTGATTTATTATTATAATTGTTTTTTCTTCTCCGGTGTTCATCTGAAAATAAAAATTGAAAAGATACAATTCATTAAAATTTATTTTTTATAAGTAATTTCATTCTTTTATTTTTAAATATATATGATTAGAACCTCGATATCTTTTTAGGTCTCTCATCTTTTAACTTGACCAGACTGAAGAGACTATAGTATATAATATATTATGTATAATAAATAAATAGATAAATAAATAAATAAATAGATATATATATATATATATATATATGTATGTATGTATGTATGTATGTATGTATGTATGTATGTATGTATTTATAATTATAGAAATCTCAAAATAAAAGAAAAATTAAACGTATATTTTTTTTATAAAAATGAAGCATACAATTATGTCAGTTATATTTACAATTACTATGTATTTAATTTTATATATATATTATATATAAATATAACATAACAAAAAATATATATAATAATAAAAATAGTGGATAATGAATACATATATATATTGTACATATAGGGAAAAATTAATCTTTTTTATAATATAAATAAATTATATATATATATATATATATATATATATATATATATTTATTTATTTATTTATTTAATATTATTATATTGTATTATATATACATATAATATATATATAAATAAATAAATACATATGTTTATTATGTTGGATATATATTTAAAAAAAAAAAAAAAAAAAAAAAAAAGTGCAAAAAGATATTGTTACATTTATATAAAACATATATAACTTATTTTATTATATATTTATTTTTTTAATGAATATTCATAAAATAGAACTAATATATTTTTTACGAAAATTAAAAATATCCACAAAATATTTTTTATGTATATAATATATTAGTAGATGTTATTTTATTTAATCTTTATATTGTAAGAAGGATATAAAAATAACTTTTTTTCCCTTCTTTCTTTTTTTTTTTTTTTTTTTTTTTTTTTTTATAAACTATGAAGAAAAAGAAAGTTATCAAATTAAAAGAGAGCTATGCTCCTAAAAGCAGTTACTGTAAGATTATATATATATATATATATATATATATTTATTTATTTATATTCATATTATATTTCTTTTTTTTCTTTTTTTTCATTTTTATAAATGTATAGATTATGCTTTTTGTATATATGTATATATTATCTTTTCACATTTGCATCTATATATATATACATATATATGTATGTATCACATTAATATTTTATTCTTTATATATTTTAATATTATTATTTTATCGTATTGTATTATATTTATATATATATATATATATATTTTTTTTTTCCTTGTAGTTACGAAAGACGCCTTACTTACCAACATTTTTCAACAACACAGTGAGAATTTCGTTTTAGATGTCGAATGTAAAAATTCTCAGCTTATAGTAAATTGTATTAACAAATTACATAAGAAAAATCTTCAAACAAAACTAAAAGCTATAAATGTAAAGTCCACAAAATGGGATATTATAAATATATAAATATATATATAATATATATATAATATATACATTTCATATGTATAATATATTTTACCTCCTATTTGTTATTTACATATATATATATATATATATATTAACATGAAATAAATTATATATTCCTTATATGATATGTTTATTTTTTTTTTTTATTTTATTTTTTTTTTTCATTTTTTATTTTTTATTTTTTTTTTTTTTGTGTTATTTTTATAGGAATTAATGTCATATTTAAGTAAATATGACGAAGCAACAATAGGCTATTTTTTTGCATCTTTTTTAAGTGTTTACAAAAAATTAATATATCATCCAAATTATAATTTGAGAGAAAGTAATATTATATATTAAAATGTTAATGTGTATATTAAATTATTGACATGTTAATACTTGATGTGAAATTATGTCTTTTTGTATTGTTCTACATTTTTTTTAAATAATATGTACATATATAATTTTCTTTTTTTTTTGTTCACTTCCCCTGGTGCCTCCACTCGTACAGGTTTGAATAGGAGCTTGAAAATTTTCATAGAGAAAATAAAGACCAAGATAAAAAAACACATAAATGTATTTTTACCTCCTTTGTTTTTATCTTTTTTCGATTATAGTAAAAATGTAAGGAAAAATAATTATAAACATGTTTTTATATCATGATAAAATGTATATATATAAAAAAAAAAAAAAAAAAAAAAAAAAAAAAAAAAAATAAAAATAAAAAAAAAAAAAAAAATATAAAAAAATAAAAATATATATATTTACAAATTTTTGTTTATAAATATATAAAAAATTTTTAAAATAATA
>NC_033651.1:578567-586967 GCF_001601855.1 Plasmodium reichenowi | reverse complement strand
TACCTCATTTTTTTTTTTTTTTTTTAATTTATATAAAAAAAAAAAGAAAAAAAAAAAAAAAAAATGTTTTTAAAAAAAAAAAAAAAAAAAAAAAAAAAAAAAAAAAAAAAAAAAAAAAAAAAAAAAAAAAAATATACATATAAAATATATAATATATATATATATATATACATATATATATTTGCTCAATTTTGTTTATACATAGGTTAAGCAAGTTTCGAACGATATCCTTTCGCTGTTGTTTCCTTTGAAAGAAGACTTAGACAGAGGAGAAGAAAAATCAAGTGAAGAGAAAAAAAAAGAAAAAGGAAATGCTGGCAAGATAAAACTATACAATGATAATAAATTATATTTGAATGTAAAAAAATTGAATATAAACATAACAAATTTTTATAATTGTTTAATATATATAAAAAATGATTTAGATGAAGAAGCTTTAAGTTATATAAAAAACAGAGAAAATTCTGATGATTATCATAAAAGCGTTTATTTATTTAATGTATTATGTTTTTATCCTTCTTTATTATATATAATTATAAAGTTTTGTAAGATGAATATTTTAGAAGAATGTAAAACTGATTTGAATAAAATGGAAGATAAGCTTATTAATAATAATATAGATGGTTCTATAGAATATCATGATTATTATAATAATAAAGATAAATGTAATTTGAAGAATGATATATATCTCTCCAAGGTAAGAGATATTTTTAAAATACAATATAATAATTTTTCAAACACTTATAATTCTTTCTTCCTAAATTTAAATATTATTTATAAAGAAAATAAAGATGATGTAAGGTTACAAAAAATGTTATATTTATGTGTTTATAATATTATATATTTATTAAAAAAAATAAAAATAAATTTTATGAGTTTAAATAATGAGAATGTTAACGAATCATTATGTAATTATATTTGTTCAATTATAAATAATAAAGAAGAATATATATATAAGACTATTAATCATTTATTATTACTTTTATTTTTTATGGATAATAGGAAAATAATAAAAGAACATTTTTTAAAGAGTTATTTGTCTTTAGTAAAACAAAACAAAATATATTCAAATGATGTTTTTAATTATAATATATGTTTGTTCATATTTTTATTCAAAAAAGAGGATTTAGAAGAATATTTTTTTTTCTTTTTTTTCCTTTTTTATTTTTTATTATTAAATAATAATAAATCATGTATTGTTATTTATTATGATATTTTATTACATTTATATGATTATTTTTCATTTATAAATATACAGCAAATACAAAAAGATGAGAACGAAGCAACTAACACCATAATTAGTAATAATGATGGAAATCAAGAATCAATAATGATGCATGATATAAAAGAGACACAAACCAATGTCGACGATATAAATATTAAAAACATGGAGGGAAAAAATATAAACCTATTGGAGAGTATAAAAGAAAAGGATAACATAAATAATAATAAATTTTATATGGATGAAAAATATTGTTCCTACGTTTTATGTGTACATATATTATTATTACCCTTAGAAATGATATTAATACAAAAGAACTTATTATTAGATTGTAATTATTGTTATAAAAATAAATATCTTTATGAAAACTTGATAAATAGATATTATTGTAATAAGAAAAAAATAAATCCTAAAAAGGATGCAAAGGAGAAAAACAAATTTGATGATTTAAGAAAAAAAATAAAGGATACAAACATAGATGAAAAACATTTCTTGTTAACATTTATAAATTTTATAAATTCATCAAAAAATAAAAATGATATAATATTTAGTTCTCTTGATTTAATAAATGTATATGTAAATAATATGTATGATGAATTAAATAAAAGAAATCAAAATGATATTCTAAAAAATCATATATGTAATGATGATAAGAATGATAAAATATTAAAAGATGAAAATAATAAAAATAATTATAATGAGTCATATAACATTACTAATAAGAAGAATATGTGTCCATCGGAATATGTAGAATATTATGAAGTATTACATTTTTTATTTCAATTATTTTCAGAGATTAAAAATGTTCTCTTTAGTACAGATCTACCTTGTCATCAAAACGTTATAATAATAACAAGAAATAAATATATATCCACATTAAAAATTATTTTTATAAATACGTTTATGTTAATAAAAAATAATCACCATAAATTAATAAACATAGTTAAAAATAATATGTTATTATTCAAATTTTTTTTTTCCCACATGAAAGAGGAACCATCACCATCATCATCATTAATATTATCACCATTGTCATCTTCCTTTTCTTTGAATATAATATTTGATATTATTAACAAAATATTGAGTGATAATAATATAAATAAAGATATATATTTTGATTCTCTGAATGTTGGATTAAATGTACTTTATATGTTTTTTGTTATGTATAATCAGTCAACATATTATGTTGAGCTAGCCAAAATGTTTTTTTCGGTATGCATGCAAAAAAAAAAAAAAAAAAAAAAAATATACACATAGAAAATAAATAATATATATATGGAAAAAAAAAAATATATATATATATATATATAATTATATTTATTTATTCATCTATTTTTTGTGTCCTTCATTTTTATATTATTTGTTCCTTTGTTCATTTATTTATTTATTTATTTATTTTTTTTTTTTTTTTTTTTTAGATTGTCCTTTGTGAACCCTTAGACGAAGACAAAGCTGAAGAGAAATTCAAGGTCTGCATAGATGTACTTCAATTTATGAGGAGAGAAAATATAAAGTTCCTAGATCTGTCATATGAGATTTTAAGAATTTATTATCATTATATAATGAATAAATGTAAGGATGAAGATTTATTAAAAACGTTTTACGAATTAATATATGAAGATGAGAAAACAGATAGAAATAAATATATATTTGACAGACAATTTTATATTGATTTATTTTATGTTCATAAAAAAAAAATGTATTTAACTCAATCGTTGCCTGACATAACATTTTGTAGTTTCTTTTGTAAATTGGTTTTAGAAAATTTGTTAACATATGATTGTAGGGATGATACTACAAATAAGAACGATTTGTATGTATACTTTTTACTTTTAACATTGTTAAGAGTAGATTTTAATTATGACGAAAAGTTGGTTCAATTATTTATGACGCTAGACAAAAAAATGTTATTAAGATATATGGAGGTGTTACGTTCAATATATAAAAATTGTAAGGATGATGAGAGTGCAACGTATGGCAATGGGAGAAAAGAAAAAAATATATTACATGGTATTATGGACGACCCGTGTGGTAATTATCTTTATGGTAATGACTTTTATAGTGATAATACTTGTGATGATAATACGTGTGATGATAATACGTGTGATGATAATACGTGTGATGATAATACGTGTGATGATAATACGTGTGATGATAATACATATGATAATAATACATATGATAATAATCCTTGTGATGATAATACATATGATAATAATTCTTGTGATGATAACACCTATAATGGTGATAATCGACTAAGAACTAAAGAAGAAGGTGGTTATTTATTCTTACTTGAAATATATAAATCATGCATTTATTGTGGCATAAATTATGAAATGGATAATATTGAAAAGAAGAATTTAAAGAGAGAAGACAATATATATAATATTAAAAATGATTGTGATAATTATAATGATAAGTGTTACGATCCTTGTGATAATGTTGAAGAAGAGGAGAAGAATTTTTGTGTAGCATCTAATAATAAGGATGAGAACATGAACAATATGAATAATATATTAAATAGGAAAGAGGAGAAAAAAATAGAACAATATGTTTTTATAAAAAGAAAAAATATATTAAGTTCAAGTTTTATTAACAGATTATTATTTTTATATAAAGTATATCATAATATATATAAAGGACTACATTTTACACATGTCATACATTGTACATATTATTTTTGTTTAGATGAGGATGAACCTAATGATATTAAAATAACAGAAGAATTATGGTCACCTTCAGAAAATTATATAAAATTAGAAGATTCGTTTTTTGATTATATATATGCAAATATGAAATGTAAAAAATTATATAAATTTCTTAAAAATGTATATATAAAAGAAAAAGATATGATAGAAAAAGTTATAGAAGAAAAAGATATAAACCAAATGAATAATTATAAAAAATATGACAATTTAAATTTATATTTTATTATTTATAAATATATTAAAAAAACCAGAATGTTAACTTGTGTACGAAAAAAACTTATATGCGATATAATGAAGAGAACAAATAAAAATAATATTACTTTTGTTAATATTATATATGTTATGAAAAATATACAAGATAATAAAATTTTTAAAATATGTAAGGCTCTATTAAAATACATGTATGATAAGAATTATATATCTTTAGATGAGATATTATGTTATTTAAAAGATATAAAAGTGAAAAATAATGTATATTTAAAATTGAAGATTTTTTTATATAAAGAATTTATAATAAAAAAGGTACTTATGTTAAAAAATCTACAGTGTGTAGAAAAAAAAAATTTTATGCAAAATGAAGATATAGAAATTAATACAAATGAAATATACAACATGGATAATGAAGATAATGATGATAGGGATGATAGTGATGATAGGGATGATGGTGAAGATAATAAAGACAATATGGAGAATATAAAAAATAATAATGATGATGAAAAGATAAACGAAACAGCCAACCTATTGTTATATAATAATAATAATAATTCTTGTGGTTATATAAAAATATTAGAAATGATTAAAAAGTACGTTCCCGATTATTTACATTTTTATATTGATAATAATTTTAAATTAAATATAAAAAATGAAATACAATATTTAAATTTATTTTATCATTTCATATATATAAGTAAATATACACCGTTTAATTTATATATTTATAAAAGTGTACAAAAAGCTTTATGTGAATCTTTAGAAATTATATCCTTATCAAATTATGATATTATATTTTATTCTCTAGAATTTATTTTACGTAGTCCTAATTATATGTGCTTTTTTATTGAAAATAATATGGTTACAGGAAATAAAGAAAATATCTTTTTAAATTATTCTTTTTATATAAAGACATATTATAAAAAGATATATGATAAATATATTAGTGTATATAAAAATAAAAGAATCGTATTAAATACTATTCTGTCTAATACGTATAACGTACAAAAGAATTGTATCGAACATAATAATAATAATAATAATATTAAAGAGAATATAATTAAAATGTCACATAAAAATCATAAAAGAAATAAAATAAAAAATAAACAATTATATGAATATAATAAAGGATTTTACTTCTTAAGATTTATGTATGAATTACTAGAACAACATAGGCAAGTAATATTATTCCGTAATATTGTTGAAAGTAAAACACTTATACAGACATTAATAAAAATTATATATTTGATATTATCTATATATAGTTGTAGAAAAAAGAACAATTTGATAAATGAAAGGTATAAGGATATATGTATAAAAATATTAGGACATATGTTGAAGCACGAAGAAAAAAATAAAAACCAAGATAATAACAACATAGATGGTAGTAAAAAAATAAATGGTAGTAAAAAAATAAATGGTAGTGACAACATAAATGGTAGTAAAAAAATAAATGATAGTGACAACATAAATGGTGGTAAAAAAATAAATGGTAGTGACAACATAAATGATAGTAAAAAAACAAATGGTAGTAACAATAATTATAATAATAGTAGTAGTTGTTGTTTTCCCATTATTGTTGATCAAGATAATAATATACAGACACATTTGCATTCCATATACAAAATATATCTTCTATCTTTAAAATATTGTGTTACCGAATATTTTGAATATTTTGAATATTTTGAAGGTATGAACATTTTTTTTAACAATGTCAAGAACATACATTTTAATAGTATAAAAAAACATGAAGAAAAAAAAATTCTTGATATATATATAAATACCTATTATTTATATATCTTATTTTCTAATATGACAAAATTTAAAGAAAATAAAATATTTATAGACAAAACCTTTTCGTTACTTTTCTTAAATTGCTTATTTATAAAACGGTTGCATGATTTAAAAAATGAAGGTAATCATATTTTTCAAGAAATAAATAAATATTTATGTATAAATAATGACACCCACAATGAATTCTTATATTTGATTATTGAGGAGAATATGAACAAGGGTGAACATAATATGGAACAAAAAAAAAAAACCAAAAAAATTGGTCATAGGGATGATAAAAAAAATGGTGATCATAATGATGATGAAAAAAATGATCATAGGGATGATAAAATAAATGGTCATAGGGATGATAAAATAAATGGTCATAGGGATGATGAAAAAAATGGTGATCATAATGATGATAAAAAAAATGGTCAAAGTGATGTTAAAAAAAATGATCATAGGGATGATAAAAAAATTGATCATAGGGATGATAAAAATGGTCCTAATAATTTCTTGGCGGATAACCAATTTCATATAAATGAAGAGAATAATACAATGTTCAACATTGAGGGGAAGGAAAATGATTATACACATGATAAGTTAAATAATATATACGTTGAAGAAGTTGAACTTATGAGCGATAGTAGTTTAAATTTAACGGATGATGATATTGTAAGTACCTTTTTATGTTTTGAGAAATTAAAGAAAAAGAAAAGAAAGGAAAATGGAAAGTATGAAGTTAATAATATATGTTTAGATAAGAACATAAAACATGAAAATAATTGTAATAATATATACAATATTGATAATGATAATATTAGCAACAAATGTGAGAATAGAAAATTTAATAATAATGTACAAAAAAAGAAAAATATATCTTTATACTTTTTAAAAAAAAGTTTAAAAAATCCATTTTTATTAATAGATGTAAATAAGAACATTTTAGATTTATATTCTTTTCTTTTAGAAATGAATTATTTAAAAATCCTATTGTCCATGTTAAACATATGTTTATCATCTGAATATTTTATATATGATTCAGATACATATCAACAATTTTTATTATTTATAGAAAGTAATAATTTTAATATATTTCATTTTTTCAAAGATATAAAAGATATTGATTGTTTAATTAAAAAAAATGATTCTTTAAAAAAGGAGAAAAAAACAAAAGTATATATTTTTTTCTTTTCTTTATATTTAACATTATTACTTATAACAACATATCCAAATGAATCTATAATAATAATAAATCAAAATAAATTATATAATATAATTACATTTAATCAAATCATCTTTTCGAATTTAATAATAAAATACCAATTGAACCAACTAAAAATTATATCAACTCAATATGTTAACACAACATATTCGTATGATCCTTTATCCAAAATATTATCTTTTAAATATAAAATAAAGGAAGATGAAAATGAACAATTTGAAGACATGACGGCAAAACTGACTTTGACTTTTCTTCCGAATTATCCATTTTCTCATTTTATTATAAGTGATAAAATAGAATCGTTGGGTAAACCATAAAAAAAAAAAAAATAAAAAAATAAAAAAATAAAAAAAAAAAAAAAAAAATATACATATGTTACACATATATATATGTATGTATGTATTTATTTGTTTATTTGTTTAGATAAGAAGGCGTATATTCATAATTCTATTAAGAGTATGTACAAATATGCAAGAAATGGAGATATAAATGAAATATTTATTAAATTCGATAACATCATGAATAATTATTTTGAAAATAAGGCACAGTGTAATATTTGTTTTATGCTCTTATATGACAAAAAGACATGTGACAAAAATTGTTTGAAATGTAAAGCATCTTACCATAGTCACTGCCTTCATAAGTAATTAAAAATAATAATATATGGAAATAATTATATATATGCGTGTTTTTATATTTACCAAAATTTTTATAATATTTATATATGCAAAAATTTGGTATATGTGTAAATATGTATAAATAAATATTTATGTATATATTATAAATATTTATGTATATATAAATAAATATTTATGTATATATTATAAATATTTATGTATATTTATTTATTTATTTGTTCAGGTGGTTTTTAACGTCCCATAATACCAAATGTCCATCATGTCAAATGCAATTTTGTTGAGGATTAGTAAAGATTATAAGAAAATAAAAATTTTAATATATATATAATTAAATTGTTTATATTTTGAAATTGTTTATATTTTAAAATTGTTTATATTTTAAAATTGTTTATATTTTGAAATTGTTTATATTTTAAAATTGTTCATATTTTAAAATTGTTCATATTTTAAAATTGTTTATAATTTTATGGCAATATAATTGTTACACGCTTGTTAATATATATATGTACTTATTTATTTATTCATTTAATCAATTTAAAAAAAAAAAAAAAAAAAAAGACAATAAGATGATTATAATACAAGTTTGTATTTATAATATTGTAACAAAAATATTTTGTTTACATC
>NC_033651.1:575220-578512 GCF_001601855.1 Plasmodium reichenowi | reverse complement strand
AAAAAAAAAAAAAAAAAAAAAAAAAAAAAAAAATTAAAAAGGATAAAAATATAAATATGAATAAAAATAAATAAATAAAAATATATATATATATAAATATATATATATATATATATATATATATATATTTTTTTTTTTTTTTTTATAATACATTAAAAATGAGAAAATTCTAGAAGACTTGCTTTATTCGTTGTGGTAGCAGCTTTTATCTTTTTTTGTTTTTGTATACTTTTATCTGGTGTTGAAAAATCTGGAATGGATAGATTTCTTTTCATTCTCATTTTATTTGTAAATTCATATGAATGTTCTGGGTTAATAGCATGATAACTTGATCTATTGAATTTTCTTCTTTTAACAGATGTTGGTGGTGTCATATAAGTTGTACTTTCATCATAAAAAGAAAACTCTTCTTTTGTTTCTTTAACATTTTTTTCTTTCATATCATTTAAGACTTTAATACTTGCTCTTTTAATAAATCCATTTGTGTTCTTTTCATCATGAGCATATTTATCTGAAAAAATAGCAAAAGATCTGCGTCCACTTTTTTTATATCCTCCTAAATTTTTAAACGTATCATTAATTAACTTAAAAATAACCTTAGCATACTTATCATTCGACTTACATAAAAAATGGGAAATCATTGTTGTCGTAAGTAAATTCTTTTTTTTTTGTTCAATTTCTCTAAATGTTTTAATACCAATATAATATTTTAAACAATGTACATACCAATTATAAACACCTATACCATCTAAGTTATCAAATCTTATATCTGAAAACCATGGATGTGATAAAGCATCAGCTGCAGTAATACGATCATTCGGATTATATTTCAACATCTTAACAAGCAAATCAATACCTAACTCATCTATTCGTCCGTTCGTAATAACGTTTAAGGCATCCTTTTTATTTTTTATATGAACATTAAAAAAATCCTCTTTTAAAGGATAAAAACGAGAATTACTAAAAAATTCTAGCTCATCTTTATTAGGCTTGCCTAAAGAATTAACAATCCTTATAATCAAATCAAATTCTGTGACTCCTTTAAAAAGAGGTCTCCCAATAATAAGTTCACATATAATGCATGCAGCTGACCATATATCAACATTTAAACCATATTGAAAATCTTTATTATAATAATCATCATCTTTCTCTTTTTTTTTTTTCTTTTTTTTTTTTTTTTTCATTTTATTTTTACGACGACTCCAATTATGGTTATTATAATTAATGTGACTATTATTTTTATTGTTATTAATATTACTACTAGTTTTATTACCATCATGTACTTCTACATCGTCATCTTCTTCTTCATCATCATCATCATCTTCATCATCATCGTTATCCCTTCTATGATTTACGTGACTTTTATTATTATGATGATGCTTATTAGATAATTCAAATTTAGAAAGCAACACTTCCAAAGGTCGGTAATATATTGTACACACAGTAGGTGTCATGTCGCCATCGTTTTTTAATTCTCTGCATAAACCCAAATCTCCAATCTTTAAAAGATACTTATGATTAGATGTCTCTTGTAACATAACATTCTCAGGTTTCAAATCTCTATGACACATTTTATTATTATGTAAATAAGCTAATCCATTTAATAGTTGGAAGGATAACCACTTGGCTTCTTTCAAATTAAGTCCCGCTTGGTCATCACTAATTTTTGTTTTTTGTATAAGCTTTTTTAAATCCCCACCATCACAATATTCATATGCAGCAAAAATAAATTTCTGATCAGCTGATAACGGTGTGATATCTAATTTACTATGATGATGATGATGATAATTTGATGTATAATGTTGTAATATCTGTCTATTTATATATTCACTTATAAGTTTCTGTCTATCTATAGTAACATCTATTAAACGAAGGATATTGGGATGCCTCCCAATATTCTTTAAACAACTTAATTCTCTTAATGTCGTACAACTTATACCTTCTTCATTTATGGTCCTTAAATCGTCTCGAAAAAATTTTATTGCATAAACATTTTTACGAAAAAAAACAAATTCATCAGTATAATAATCATAAGGTAAATAATTTGTATTTTGGTATAAATCATTATTATTATTATTATTATTATATTTTATTACTTTCCCTTTGTACACGTCACCATAGGTGCCCCCCCCTAATTTTTCTTCAAGAGATACAGTCGAATATATATTATTGAAGTATATTTTGCACTTTGTTAATGTAATTCCAAACATTATATAAAGTGAAATGATATGATATGAAATAAAATGATATGATATGATATGATATGATATTATATGATATGAAATAAAATGATATGAAATGATATTATATGATATTATATGATATGATATGATATTATATGATATGATATTATATGATATTATATGATATGATATGATATTATATGATATATTATATGACACAAAATGAATAAAACAAACGAGCGACTTCAAACGGTGGGTACTTTCTTTAAAATATATGTAGATAAATAAGCATATACACCAAACATATAAAATATAATTATAATTTATAAATTATATACATTTATTGTAATATATAAATCACATAAAAAAATAAAATAAAATAAAATAATAAAATAAAATAATAAAATAAAATAAAAAAGGTAATCATTGAAACATAGGTATATGTGTTTAAAATGTGTTTTTCATTTTACAATATTTACATTATCATAAATAAAATATATATATGTAAACAAATAAACATATATTATATAAATATATATATATATATATATATATATTTTTTTTATCTATTGCATATATTATTTTATATGCCTACTTATTGTTAATCGATAAGCCATTTTAAAAAAAAAAAAGTTTAAAAAGAATAATATGATAAAATTGACATTTTTATTTTATTTAAAATTATTAAATACTTAAACACAAATAAAAAAATAAAAATAAAAATAAAAATAAATAAATATATATATATATATATATATATATTTATATATACTAATATTCTTTATATGTATACATTTATATTTTATTGTTCTTTTATTTTCTTTCCTTTTCTTTTCTTCCTTTTCTTTTCTTCCTTTTCTTTCCTTTCCTTTTTCTATCCTTTATGTATATTGTACCAATAAACATGTATACATTATAAAAAAAAAATATATATATATATATTTTCCTTTGATATATATATATTTCTTATTTGTCTTATATATACTTTTTTTTTTTTTTTTTTTTTTTTTTTTTTTTTTTTTTTTTTTTTCCCAAAATATTTTTTTTATTTTTATAAAAAATTTTTTGTTTTTTTTTTTTTAATTTTTTTATTATAAAAAAAAAAAAAT
>NC_033651.1:568520-570375 GCF_001601855.1 Plasmodium reichenowi | reverse complement strand
ATAATAATAATAATAATAATAATAACAATAATAACAACAATAATAATAATGATGATAATTATAATTATTACAGTGGTCTTTGTGTAGATAAAAAAAATAGTGTATTAACATCAAGCGCACCCAACGTCAAAGTGATTCCTAATAAATCCAACCTTCTTTCGTTTAAAAACGATTACGTAAATATACCAAATGGAATAAACGAAGAAGATGGTGCAGATAATAATAGGAAGCTTAATTGTCTCTTGAAAAATTTAAATGATGCCTTAAAAAAAAAAGATGAAGAAATAAAACATTTAAAAGAATCAATGTATATCCTACAACAGAATATGAATAATTTAAAAGTACAAAATGAAATTATAAAAAAAAAAATTGATAAAATAAATATTTCGTCAAATGACGAGAATACAAATTCGTGTTTAGCATGTGTTAAAGATATAAATATAAAAGAGGAACATGTGAATTATTTACCAAACGTCGAAAAAATAAATTATGGAAATATGAAAGTGAAAAATAATGAAGCCTTGACAAATACAAGTAGTGATGATACATCGAATAAAAAGGAAACGTTTCAAAACAAATTAAGAAATTTTATGAGAATGTTAAAATTGAATGATATAAATAATATAAACAATATGAACAATATGAACAATATGAACAATATGGACAATATGAACAATATGAACAATATGAACAATATGGACAATATGGACAATATGAACAATATGAACAATATGGACAATATGAACAATATGAACAATATGAACAGTATAAATAAAATAAACGAGGATAATATTACAAATAATATACAATATGATGTACAAATTCAAAAAAAGGCTGATGTATTATTCTCATCATTAAATCATCACATGGATAAAATAATTTCTATGGTAAACATAAATTTTGATATGAATGAACAAAATAAAGAAACTAATATTCAACAAAATGATCATATTAATGATGATATATTAATATATCACAAAAAATATTTGAATATTCCTTTTAATAATATTACCACACACAATAATAATAATATCAATTCAAATTTTAATGGTATAATTCAAAATGGGAACCACGTGGATAATATGAAATTTCAACATCAACCCAAATTAATTAATAATATCGAACCATATAATAAAAACAATTTGAATTCTTCAAAAGTTCACAATACTTCTGTTACAGACAAATGTGTTCATGATATAAAAAATAATAATCTTATGAACGACTTAAGGTTTTTTATGAATTCATCATTCGATAACATGGTTGATGGGAATGTAATAAATCGAGATGGAAAAAAAATAACAACTCATTATATTAACAATAATATATCAGGAAATAACAACAACAACAATAATAATAATAATAATAATAATAATACTGATTTGTTTATAATAAATAATAATAAAATTGATGTACCTTTAAGTTTCCATAATAAAGAACATTCTCCTTATGATGATGACTCTTTAGAGCAACCCTCCAAAATTATTAAGAAAAAAAAAAATTATTTTGAGGATTTTATGAACACCTTTAATAATAACACAAAAGAATCTATTAGTACAGATAATACAAAATTTGAAAAAAAACAAAAAAAACAAAAAAAACAAACAAACAAACAAACAAACAAACAAACAAACAAACAAAAAATTATTTATGAAAAAGATATGAACCAATCTATCAAAAGTCCAAGGCTATCAAAAGATAAAAGCCATCGTACTGATTCAAATTCAGATAGTGCTGATAGTGTTGTTTATAATTATAATTTATTTAACGCTATCAATAATTTGAATAAACAATTTTCAAACGTTGTTAAAAATATCCACATGGATCAAACCATCGTAGATAAACAAAAAGAACAAAT
>NC_033651.1:563016-568119 GCF_001601855.1 Plasmodium reichenowi | reverse complement strand
GAACACGTGAAAAAAAAACAAAAAAAAAACAAAAAAATGAATTCAGTTTATATGATGAATATATAACTCAAGAGAAGGCAATAGAAGGAATAATAAATAAAAAGTACATAAGGGTAAGTTTTAAAAATAAACAAAATGAAATGAAATGCTACATGTGTATATGTTAATAATAATATATATTATATTTTATATTACGAATAATAAGCACAAGAATAGAAAAAATTAAATACATTTGAAATGTTATATATATATATATATATATATATATATATGTTCAATATATATGTCTTTATTTTTTTTTTTTTTTTTTTTTTTTTTTTAGGGTATACTTAATGTTAGAAGAAGCGACTATGGATTCATTCTTTTTGATAACCAGAAGGTTCATATAAAAAGCAAGAAGGATATGAATAGAGCATTAGATGGAGATTCTGTTGTTGTCAAAATAAAGAAAAGTACAGATGAAGAAACATGTGGGAAAATATTATATATTGAAGAACATAATGGTTCCGATATAAAATATGTTTGTATCTTTCGAGATAAGATAAAGAATAAAAAATATAATGTTGCAATACCATTTAAAAAAAACATACCATTAATAAAAGTATTAAATGAAGATATTATAAAATTTATGAAGAAATATAATATATCCGATATATCTAACCAATTAGTTTATATAAAAATATTTGTGTGGGATATTAATGACACATATCCAGAAGGGAAAATTGTTGAAATTCTTGGACAAAATGATATATTTCATAATATGCAAAATGCTATTTTATTAAACCATAATTTGAATTTTAATTTAAAAGATGCTCTAGAAGATCAATATTTAAAAGATCTTAAAAATAAAGATACTTATAAACAAATAATTTCTGAACAAATAAAAAAAAGAACTGATCTAACAAATACTTGTATTTTTACAATAGATCCAGATACAGCAAGAGATTTAGATGATGCTATAAATATTAGTAAAATTAGCAGGAGAAAAATTATTAGTTGTAATTATTACATTCAAATTGTTCATAATTTAATAGCTCATAATGGAGATATTGAAGAATTGATTTTAAAAAAAAATATTTCTTTATATAAAAATGATCATGATAATAATTTTTTTGAAAATCTCAAAAAAAATACATGTCTCAAGGATATAGAAAATGTTAAATATGGTTCCTTCTTGAAGGAAAAAAAAAATAAAAATCAAAAAAAAAAAAAAAAAAAAAAAAAAAATATGAAAAATAAAGAATTCAAAGAAAATACCCTATATAGGATAAAAAAAAAAAACTCCTTCAATAATATTATGCAATCATCCTCTTTCTTATCAGACAAAATGAACAATACTTCACAACATAATAAAAATAATAACAAGTTCGTAGGTCAGCAAATTATGCAATTGAAAACAGCAAAAAATAAATGTACAAATGTAAACACAAATCAGTCTAGATGTAACGATATAATGAATCATATAATTAATGAAAAAAAATTTAAAACGGATATAAATAGTGATGAATATATGCACAACAGGTATAATGATAATAACCATAAGAGAAATAATAAGGATGACAATGTTGAAAGTGTAGATATAGATGACAATGTTGAAAGTGTAGATATAGATGACAATGTTGAAAGTGTAGATATAGATGACAATGTTGAAAGTGTAGATATAGATGACAATGTTGAAAGTGTAGATATAGATGACAATGTTGAAAATGTAGATATAGATGACAATGTTGAAAATGTAGATATAGATGACAATGTTGAAAATGTAGATATAGATGACGATATAGATAACCATGTTGATGACGATGCAGATGATTTCTTTTTCACATGTAACAAATATGGTGACATAATACAGTCAGACACAGAAAGTGTATTAAATAATATATATGATTTTAAAGGGGCAAAACTAAACAAAAACGTACATAGAAATAATAACAGCAATAATAAAATTATGAAGGATAATAATGTTAATGTAAAGGGAATACCCATTAAAAAAAAAAATGCATACACTGAACATTTCGGTAGCCTCTTTGAAGATAATTCAAGGGATGATGCTTACAAAGAAATGCTAACCATATACAGTAATCCAAATGAAAAAAAAAAGAAAAATACAAAGGACAAGAAACATGGAAAAGATAATAAAAATAAATATGACAATACTCATAGCGCGTCTGAAACGAACGATGACGATATCTTCCATTTTATTTCAAAACAAGATGATAAAAGTGTTGCAAGTAAAGAAAGACGCAAAAATTCCAAGTATACACAAAAAGAAAAAATACAAGATCAGCTAGAAGAAGAATTAATTCGAGACTTAAAAAATGTTAACCATATTCAAGATACAAATGAGAAAAGAGAAGATATAGAAATAGAAGAAAAAAATCGAATGTTGAAGTTTGAAAAAATATTTTTAGATAATAGTGATTATGAATCTATTTTAAAGAATAAAAAAGTATTAAACCATGACGAAACGAAAACAATAATACAAAAACAATCACATGAAGGAAATAATAATAAGAAAAAAAAAAAAAATAATAATAAGAAAAAAATAAAGAACACTGATAATGAAAATAAAAGAGGAACATTAAATTATGAAACATTCTTTAAAAATGAATACAATAAAGATATTGGATATAAATATTTTGAAGATCATGATTTATTTTGTGAGAAATGTAAAAAATATATAAATATAAATGATATTATAAATGAAATGAAAAAAGAAGAATGGAATAAATATAATTTATATGAAGTTGGTGTACATATAACGGATGTATCTTTTTTTATTAAAGAAAATTCTTCTCTAGATATTGATGCACGTAATAGAGCAATGACTATTTATTTAACTCATACATGTTTTCCAATGATATCCAAAATTTTAAGTGAAGAATTATGTAGCTTAGATCCAGTAAATAATCGCTTGTGCTTATCCATTTTCTTTTATATGGATAGCTCAGGGAAAATCGATCATAACTCCTTTTTTATTAAAGAAAGTATTATAAATAGTAAAGTTAAATTTTCCTACGAAGAAGTCTATTTTATCATACGATACTATGTAAAAATAAAACAATTAATTAACAAATTGAAAAAAGAAAAATTTAATCATATACTAAATTATAACACATATAGTACATTATTACAAAATGATAATGACAATATGAAACATGCTCAAACGCCCAATGCGCACAATACTATTAATCAACTAATAAAAGAAGCAAAACATAACGAAAATACAAAGGATGAAAAAGACAAACAAGAAAGACAAGATATTATTAAGAAAAAGACTAGTATTTATAGACGATTCTTAAATTTGCATTTTTATAAAAATTGTAATAATAAGGAAAGGAAAAATTCTGAAAGTGGGAATTCGAATGCTCAAGATAATAATTTGAATGAACAAAATGATATTTTCCATGAACAGAATGATATTTTCCATGAACAAAATGATATTTTCCATGAACAGAATGATATTATTTCTGACCATATACATAATTCATCCAATCGTACATTTCCCAACGAAAACAATATATATACACAATACAAAACACATTGTAAGGAGGCAAAGAACAAATCAGGAGATGGATATATATGTAATGATTTTCCCGAATGCAAGTGGAATGATAAGAACGATGCATGTAGTAATAATAAGTCTTTAATTTTGAATAAGAAAGAAAAAAAAAAAATAATAATTTCTTATTTGTTAAAAAAAGAGGAGGTGAAGAAAGGTATAGATGGATTATTGAAAATATTTGAGAATTTGAATAATATGAATCATAAATTAACATATAAAGAAATGTTTATTATAATAAAACATTTATATGATATGCATAAAATAACAAAAGGAGCTCGGAATATTAGAAGAAAAAATGGTTCCATGTTTTTTAATAATGACAAGATAAATTTTATATTATCAAATTCTCGAAGTCCGATAGGAATAGTACGTAAGAAGTATACTTTTTCAAATTATATGATAGAAGAATTAATGTTAAGTGCAAATAAGCTTATAGCTATTCGTCAATATTTTAGTAAGTACAGGGACATATCAGTATTTCGATCGCATAATTTAAATGATGCAATTGATTTAAATGATATAATGGATTTATTAAAAAAAAGTGACATTCATTTTGAATTTCATGACATACGGCAAATTATGAAATTCTTGGATGAGAAGAAAAAATACTTTAAACAAAAGAAAAATAATATATATGATATTGTATCAGCATATATGAAAAAAAAAATGATAAGAGCAGAGTATCATACATATAAATATATAAAGGATAATAATATGAGTACATATCATTATGCACTTTCCTTTTTGTTGTATACTCACTTTACATCTCCTATAAGAAGATATCCGGATATATTAGTTCATCGAGTAATCAAAAAAATTATATCTGATGAGCAAAAATTAAATCAAAATTTATGTACAGAGCAGGAAATATTGGAGAGCACAGAAACGCCTGATGTGGTAAGTTCATATAGAACATATATATATATATATAAGTGTGTAAAATGTTATGCATTTTGTATTTTACGGCACACATTTTTTTATATGTATAGTTAAATATTTATATTGAATTATTCATTCTTGTACAGGGAATACTTGAACAAATTTGTGAAAATTGTAATAATTGCAAAGCAAAATCGAAGAAAGCTCAAGTGGACTGTGAAATTGTAAGAAATAAAACACATGAACAAAAAAGAAGATGACTCATATATATATATGTATATGTGTATATATATATGTATATTTATTTATTTATTTATTTATATATTTATTTTTCTTTTTTTTAAGGCGTTTTTCTGTTTGTATTTACAAAAACTGTCGTGTCCCGGATATAATAGAGGTACCATATTTTTTTATCCTTATTCATAAATGCATATATATATATGTAATATATTTGTAATATATTTGTATTATTTTAATATATAATTTTTTTTTTTTTTTCTGTTATAGGAATAATTATGGACATATACAAGGAAAAGTCCTCCATATATTTCAAATCTTTTTCTTTTGAAAATGTAAAATAGAAATTTACAAATATTATAAAAAGAAAATATATAAGTGTGTCTATATAATATTTATCATATTATAATTTTTTTTTTTTT
>NC_033651.1:559143-562916 GCF_001601855.1 Plasmodium reichenowi | reverse complement strand
AGTAGCATTTATTAATATATTTACATTGTAATATTTTTATTTTGTTTTATTTTATTTTTTTAGATCACTGTTATTATTAATACAAATAAAAAAAAAGGAAAGATACGTAGGGTGTACAAGGTATTTAAAAGAAAGAAAATAATTAAGTACATATGGAAATATATATATATATATATATATATATATATATATATATATAATATTGTATATATAAATATATGTATAATATGTAAATATATATATATTTTTTTTTTTATTTTTCAGCGTTTCGATTATATACCATTGTATTTTATTCCACTTAATTCGATGCCTCCATCCTATTTTTTGGCTGTAGCATTAATAAAATAAAAATAAAAAAATAATTTTGGTTTCATATATGTTATTTGTTCTATCTTTTGAATATATAAATTTTTTTCTTTTTTTTTCTTATTGGTTATTATATAAAATATTAAGTCTTTACTTAATTTTTGTTGTAAAGTAGTTTTTCAAAAAAAATACAGTAATATTATAATATATATATATAATAATATATATATATTTAATATTTTTTGAGTTTTTTTTTTATTTTTTATTATATTTAAATTTTATTTTTTTTCCATATATATAGTTTATATAATTAAATTTATATATTTTATATCTTTTAAAAAAAAAAAAAAACTCAAAATCTTTATTCATTAATAAAAATAAGGATAAAAAAAATGGAAACTAACCTTTTAAATAAACTAAGCACACAAAAAAAAAAAAAATAATAAAATAAAATAAAAAATATATATATATATATATATAATATATGTTATATATATTTATATATTTATATATTTATATATTTTTTTGTGGATTTGTTTTATAAAATGACAATGTGGGGAAGTCAATGGGTGTATGATAAATATTTCATATAAGAATGAAAAAAAAAAGATATATTTCCTATTTTTATAAATTAATTTTTTTCTTTTTTTTCTTTTTTTTTTTTTTCTTTTTTTTTTTTTTTTCTTTTTAAGATACACGTGTATAAAATAATGAGCAACATGAATATACTTGCGTATATTTTGATATGTCCCTTTAACTTAATATATATATTTGACCTTCCTTCATATATACCTGAGTTAAATAAAAAGCTTGAGAAGGACGAGGTGTTTATATATGGAAAAGATATAAGAAAGAATGAATCTGTATATTCTTTACATTATGAGAAATATTTATATGAACTGTCCAGAAGATATTATGACATAATATTAAAATATAATAAAAAGCTCGGGGTGAACCAAGAAAAAGAGTATAATTTAATTATGAGTAGAGCGATAGATGAAAAGAAAAAAAAAAATACTACACAAGGGGAATATAATAATGATGATGATAATAATAATGATGATGATAATAATAATGATGATGATAATAATAATGATGATAATAATAATAATGATGATAATAATAATAATAATTATTATTATAATTATAATTATGATAGTAATTGGAAATTATACCAAATATATGAAAAGGAAGAACCCAGATCATACGAATTAATACGTGTTGAGATTTACAAAAAAGAAATTTTTTTAATTTATAAAAATGAAAAAACCAAATCATCAATAAAATTTATAATAAAGAAAAGAAAAGATATAAAAAATTATTTGTCTTTATGTTATAAAAATTGTATAAATAAATTAGATAAAAATGATTATAATATTTTAAAAAGTACAATAAATAATAGTAAAGAAAATATAATTAATATTGCTTATATATATATGTATATAATATTTTTCTTTTTATGTATTTATGTAGAAAAAAATTTATTTTTATACTTTCCTATATTATTACAAAAGTATGAAATATTAACAACATTATTTATTTTATTTATTCCTTTAATTCTTTTTGTTTTTTTTTATTTTTATTTTACTATAATCAAGCTCATAAGTGCTTCTCTAGTTTTCTATATAACATTTCAATTAACTTATTATACTCAAGGTATGTCTATATATATGGAACATAACATATTGAAACATACCCAAAAAGAAGAAGAGACGTATGATAAAAAAAAGGACATAATAAATTCTGTTCAAGGTAATATGGAAAATGATTTATGGTACAGCTCCAAAAAAAATGTAGATACAAAAATGTATTCATCTTCAAATAAACGAGAAGAATATATTATACACAATACATTAAAACATTTTAGATTAATGAATATATGTATGACATATATATGTATCTTTGCTGTTGATTTTTATTTCTTTCCAAATCATTTTTGTAAATCCTATTATTATGGAAATACGTTAATGGATATAGGGATAGGTGCTTCTATAAGCTCTAGTGCTTATTCTCAAGAAATAAAAAAGTTTACTTATATAAAAGAGAAGAAAAGAATAATGGAATTTAAACATTTAGTTTTATTTATTTTAGGAATATCCAGATTTATCGGAATATATCTTTTTAATTATAATTATAATATAAGCGAATATGGAATACACTGGAATTTCTTTTTAACATTATGTATTACATTTCTTACATCTAATATATGTTTTATTTTATTAAAAAGGATACGTTATATTTTTCTTTTTAGTATATTCTCTATAACTCTTTATGAAATAGCCATATACTATTTTGACTTACATAATTATATATTATTAAAAAATAATAGATTAAATTTCTTTTCATCAAACAAAGAAGGATTATTTAATATTATAGGTTCTGTTAATTTGTATTTATTTTCTTTCTCATTATTTAAATATTTAACAAAACAAAAAACATATATAACAACTTCCAACATTCCAAATAATATAAAGGATATGAATAACTATATCTATTCAAAGAACAATAAACACACGGATATCAATATAAATAATAGGAATCATAAAATTGTAATTCGGAATAATCATATAAATAAATATGAACAAGATAACACAAATAAGTTTATTAATAAACAAATAAATGATAATAAGAATAAACTTGGAGAAGAAGAAAAATTAAAAAAATTAAAAAAATTAAAAAAATTAAAAAAAAAAAAAAAAAATTTTAAAAAAAAAATTATATATTGTTTGTTATACCTTCAATATATAATAAATATATATAAAGAAGAATATGATACTATTTATTATAATATAAAATTAATTATATCATCTTTTATTTTTTATTTATTACATATAATTCTTAATTTATATAAAAATTATAGTGTGCGTATATTATGTAATGCAAATTATATATTTTTAATAACATCATTGAGTTTGTTTTCTTGTGCCTTGAGTTTTTCCTTAGAAGATATATTATTAAGATATAAAAAAAATAAAATAAATATTGATATAACAATATTGGATAAGATAAATAAAAATGCATTGATAGTTTTCCTTTTCTCGAATATACTTGTGGGCATCTTCAATATTCTATTTCAAACGTTATTATTACCTCTTATATTTGTAATACCTATATTGGTATTTTATTCTTTCTTAATTCTGGTCTTTACAAAATGCTTACCACCTTCCATACTCCGTTTAAAAAAAAAAACATATCATGAGGAAAAGCAAAAAAAAGAATGATCATCATAGAGTGCAGTACACAAATATGCCCACATATATATATAATATAATATAATATAATATATTATAATATATTATATTATAATATATTATATAGTTAATTATTTGTACATGTAAAGGCATAATTAATTTTGTCTTCCTCACGTTTTCCCTTTAAAAATATTATATATATATATATATATATATAATTACACATTTATTAAATATATATATATATATATATATATATATATTTTTTTTTTTTTT
>NC_033651.1:548337-555161 GCF_001601855.1 Plasmodium reichenowi | reverse complement strand
TTGGTAAGATGAATAAAATATCACAACGGTTATTATTCCTCTTTCTACATTTTTATACCATTGCATGCTTTATCCAGAATAATACTCAAAAGACATTCCATAACATTCTTCAGAATGAACAGATACGAGGTAAGGAAAAAGGATTTTATAGAAAAGGAAAACGCCAAAACATATTTATAGGAAACAAAATGAAACACGTGAATAATATGAATAATACACACAATAATAATCATTATATGGAGAAAGAAGAACAAGATGCATCAAACATAAACAAAATTAAAGAAGAAAATAAAAATGAAGATATTTGTTTTATTGCTGGTATAGGAGATACAAATGGATACGGGTGGGGTATTGCTAAAGAATTATCCAAAAGAAATGTAAAAATAATTTTCGGTATTTGGCCTCCTGTTTATAATATTTTTATGAAAAATTATAAAAACGGGAAATTTGATAATGATATGATTATTGATAAAGATAAGAAAATGAATATATTAGACATGCTACCCTTTGACGCTTCTTTTGATACTGCCAATGATATAGATGAAGAAACGAAAAATAATAAAAGATATAATATGTTACAGAATTATACTATAGAAGATGTAGCCAATTTAATACATCAAAAATATGGAAAAATTAATATGCTCGTTCATTCTTTAGCTAACGCTAAAGAAGTTCAAAAAGATTTATTAAATACCAGTCGAAAAGGTTATTTAGATGCTCTTAGTAAAAGTTCTTACTCTTTAATATCATTATGTAAATATTTTGTCAATATTATGAAACCTCAATCCAGCATTATTTCATTAACATATCATGCTAGCCAAAAAGTTGTGCCAGGTTATGGTGGAGGTATGTCCAGCGCTAAAGCTGCACTCGAATCTGATACCAGAGTTTTAGCTTATCATCTAGGAAGAAATTATAATATCAGAATTAATACCATCAGTGCAGGACCACTTAAATCAAGAGCAGCTACTGCTATTAATAAATTAAACAATCCATATGAAAATAATACAAATCAAAATAAAAATAGGAGTAATCATGATGTTCATAATATTATGAACAATTCAGGTGAAAAGGAAGAAAAAAAAAAATCAGCTAGCCAAAATTATACATTTATAGATTATGCAATAGAGTATTCAGAAAAGTATGCTCCATTACGTCAAAAGTTATTATCAACAGATATTGGATCTGTAGCATCATTTTTGTTATCTCGAGAGAGTCGTGCGATAACTGGGCAGACAATATATGTGGATAACGGATTAAATATAATGTTTTTACCAGATGATATATATCGCAATGAAAATAAATAAATAAATAAATAAATATATACATATATACATATATATATATATATATATATATATATATATATATATATTTTATTTTTATGTGTTTAGTACACGAATAATGAGATATTTACCTCATTACTGTTTAATTATCAAATGGATAATTATACTCAATAATATATATTTAAACAAAAAAAAAAATGTTTTTAAAAAAATAAAAAATAAAAAACAAAAACATTTGGATTTTTTTAAAATAAATAAATAAATATATATATATATATATGGAATTTTTTTTTTAAGAGGCATTTTTAATAAATTTTTTCAACTCTTTTTTTTGCCGACCATAAGTTACATCTTCTTCAGTTTTAAAAAATGGATAAATATTTTTTAATATTGAATCGGTACAAATAATAACATTTTCTTCTTCTTCGTTCTCTTCCCCTAGTTCATTATCTGAACTTTTTATTTTGCTATCACTTTTTTTATTCTTTATTAAATTGGCATACCATATTTGTTCGTCTGTGTCTAATTTCTCATGATATATAATCTCATCACTTTCTTCATCAATTTCATTATATTCTGTTACATCCTTTGGTTTACTTACAGAAATCTCTTTATTCTTTTTATTTATTTCATCTTCTACCACATTTTTTTTTTTTTTATTAATATATTCATCCTTGTTTAAATCTACATCAGGCAAATAACGTGGAACGGTAAAAAGCGATTTGTCATTCATTATATGTTTATATATATATATATATATATATATATTATAACATATATATAAATATAGATGTTTTTTTTTTTTTTAAATAATGGAATATTATTAAAATTTTATCATTTAAAAAAAAAAAAAAAAAATATTTATAGGTATATATATTTTATTTAATTATAAAAAATAAAAAAAAAAAAAAAAAAAAAAAAAATTATAAATTAAAATTTAAAAAAATATAATTATTACATAAAAATATATATATATATATATATATATATATATATATAATATCTATATAACATTTTATTTTTTTTTTTTTTTTTTATTTTTTATTTTTTTTTTTTATTTATTTCTTATTATGGTCAAAGGGCATATTTATTCTTTATTTAATAAATATTCTTTGAAAAATAAATAAATAAATATATATATATATATATATATTATCTATAATTAATAAATAATTTTATTTATTTTTTTTTTTTTAAAGAGAAATCATAAAAAATAAAATTGAAAAAAAAAAATATTATAATAAAATGTGAGGATTATATAAATATTTTAAAAAATCATTTATAGTATGTGATGATGATATTTGTATTATATACATACAATATGGGGTTCATCATTGAAAAAAGTAAAAGAAAAAAAAAATTGTATATACATAATACATACATACATACATAATACATGTATGATATTATATATATAAAATAAGAATATTTTCATATTTATTGAAAGATAAGTAAATATTATACTTCAAATTAGAAGAGTCATATATTATAAAATAATATAATAAAAAAAAGTAGATAGATATTATATATATAAGTATTAATTTGTTCCTATAATGTAATATTATATTTTATATTATATTATATTGTTTTATTTTATTTTATATTATTCATTTGGTGGATATGATTAATTATTGCTTGTTATACAAGAGAAAAGGAAATCAAGATTTTGTTGAAATTTATCATATAGATATATTAAACTTTTTGTTCTTTTATTATAGTGGAATTTATGTTTGGGTGCTTTTGTTGTTTTATGTATTTTTTTTGAGATTAAATTGTGATTTGTTTTTTTTCCGTTATTAATTTCTTTGTTTCTTCTATAAATGTAGAGAGCTAATTTATGATCTTCTTTATGCATAAAATCATCATAAAGGATTTGTTGGAATGGAGATATTTTTCTTTTTAAAATTTGATCAGCTTTATTATTAGAATTGTTTTTTTTATCGTCCATTTGATACATATGAATATTACTTCTATTGATTTCTATTAATTTATATAAGTTATCAAGTTTATTTTTCCATAAGAGTGCTTTTTCATTTCTTTTCTTTTTAAATTTTTTATATTTTTTTTGTTCAGAATATTTAATGATATTATGAAATTGGTTGAATTTTTTTTGTAGTTGTTTGTGAGTATATTTTTTCATTAATTGATCATTTTTGCTTAATTTTTTTTTCCCTTTTTCCTTTTTCTTTTTTTTGGATTGTACAGATTTATTTTTATGAATAGCAACTTGATGTAATATTAAAGGAATGGATCCAATCAAGGGACCTAATATTAATCCCTTAGATCCAAAGGTACTAATAGACAAGAATAAAGATAACGAAACCAACCATGCATGTGTGTGTGGTATTTCATTATAAATACTTGTACTGAAATAACAATAAATAAAAAAATTAACTATAAAAAGTATAAGTGATATAATTTTTTGTTTTTTGATTATCCATAAATGTAATATAATAACAAGAATTAATATTTCTGGAGAAATGACTGGTATGAGCGATAAAATAATACATAATAATGTTGGTACATATATAATTGGGAACTGAAAAAAAGAAAATATTAACCATATATATAATGTATAAAAATATATTCTTTTCAATGTACATATTATAATTGCCTTTAAATTATTTGTAATATTGTAAAAAAAAATACTTGATGGATCTACTACTAATAATACATCTTTTAAATAATTTAATACGGATTTTTTAGATGATATTAAATAATATAATGCTGTAAAAAAAATCACTGCCTGGACAATTGCATCAAATGTAAACATAAAGAAATTAAAAAATATTAACACAAAAAAAATCATTATTTTTAATAAACCATAACTATTATTAAATATTAAAAATTTTGTTAATTTACCCAAATCTTCTATTTTTTTTAATGATAAAAATAGATTATTTACATAACTCATAAATTCTTTTATTTTGAAATTTCGTTCTTTTGCTGGGTCATATATATTAAGCATAAAATTGTTACTTGTTTTTTCTTTGCTCATATTTTTTAAATCTTGTAAATCTTTCTTTTCATCATCATTATCTTTATTTTTATTATCACTATATATTTTTTTATCTATACCATCTTTCTTTTTATTCGTTTCTTTGTCCTTTTCTGAGCTAGCCAAATCATCCTTTTGTTTATTTATATTTTTTTTTTTTTTTTTTTTTTCTTCTTCACTTTCATGGCTAGCTCGTTCAGGTGATTTTCCATTTTGTTTCTTTTCCACATTACCATACTGTCCTACTAAATTCTCAAAAACGGTTTTAAAAATATTTTGGCTTACACTATTATTTTTATTTTCATTATTTTGATTATTTTTATCATTATTATTATTATTATTATTATTACTATCTTCAACTATATCTTTTGATTTATTACTGGAGAAGAATTTATTTTTTGATAGATATTGAATAATTTTTTTTAAGCTGAAGAAAACACTTTTTTGATTTTCATCTTTATCCATACATTTTTTATTTTTAAAATCGTGATTTTTTTCAAGTATATGTTTTTTTTGTTCGTTTAAAGCTAGAACGAATTTTTTAACATTGTACAAATTATTATTTTTAATGATGACAAATCTTTTAACAAGTAAGGATAAGCAACAAGCTTTTAATGATACGTTTTTATTTTTTGTGAAGTTGTATAAGTATATATTTTCATAAATATCTATTGCTCTTTTTAAATGGCTATATATGGAAGATATCATAGTGTTGCTCAAAAAAGGTACCTTGCTTAAATCAACGAGTTCGTATAAATTTTCTATGTCTTCCTTCCCTCCTTTTTTGTAAAACCTTTTGAAGTTTTTAATAATCGCCGCCTACAAAAGGGAAATATGTATATATGTATATGTGTATATGTATATATGTACATGTGTATATGTATATATGTACATATTTATATATGTATATATGTATATGTGTATATATTTATATATGTATATATTCATATATGTATATATTTACATATGTATATATTTACATATGTATATATTCATATGAATGCATTCCATTTTGCAACTCTTTATATGTGTCCAGTTTTTTCTTACGTTTTTGAAATTGACCGAGAGGTAATTGTTCAGGGAATTTATTATATAAACAGATTCTCCATATATATTAAAAATAAAAAAAACCGAAATAGAAGAAAAGATAATAATAGCTAGTATGATAATCAATATGGTTAATATATCATTTAGATATCTTTTATAAATAAAAGAAAGATCAAAAGTAAAAAGGAAAGAATATTTTTCATAATATTTTCTATATATTTTATAAAAGTACTGGAACCAAATAATTTTGATAATTTTATAAAAGACATATAAAAAGAAAATACATGATGATATGGATAATAAGAATTCTTTATATTTATAAAAGATACCTCTTAGAATATAAAAAAATATAAATCTATGTAAAATTAAAAAATATATTTCACTATCATTACCATTTTCATAACTATCAAAGCTGTTATTAAAATTATCTTTTTTTTCTTCTTTTTTATATATTGGTTTTATTATTAAAAAAAATATATATAAATAAATATCTAATTCTTTTCTTATATTTCTTACAAGATTATAAAATGCCTTTTTACAAATATAGCTAGCTTTATTTTTTAAAATTAAATCATCTTCATGTTGTGTATTATTTGTATATTTTTGAAATATTTGACATTTATCTTCATTCTTATTTTCTTTGATACAATTATATGTTTTTGTTTTTTTATATGAATCTTTTTTTTTTTTATTTATAATATTAGTATGTCCATCTTTGTAATTTAAGCAATGTAATAAATGCTCATCTTCAATAATATCAGGCCCTTTATTTTTTATTAATTTTTCATTTTTATATTTATTACATGTCTCCTGTTTTTCATTTGGAATATACTGGTACCTTTTTCCATTCACGCTTTTTCCATTTTTTTTCTTTTTTATAATTTTCTTTTTGAAAAATTCTTTTAATTTAACTTTTACATGATGTAAAGGAATGGAAATAATAAAAGCCCAAAACAAAGAATAAAAATAATACTTTAAAATTATATAGTTGTAATAAACACAAAGTATAAGAACAATACCTACAAGGTGGAAAAATTGGGAGGATATATATATTATATGGTTTCTAAATATATACATAAGTATATAATGTATACATATTTTTTGTGTGTATACTTTTTTTATATGTTTTATATATATCTGTTATATATATTTCTTTTTTTTTTTATAATTACCTATAAGGTATACAATAAAATGAACAATCGCCTTTTCTGTTTCATCTTTGAACAAATTTGCTGTTTTATTCATTTTCTCAGTATTTCATTTTTAAGAAGAGAAGAGAAAAGAAAAAAAAAAATAATAAAATAAAATAATAAAATAAAATAATATAAAATAAACAGAAGACTAGCAGCAAAAAAAAAAAGGAAAGAAAATTTTTAATAAAATAGAATTATATTAATTACACTTATATATTTGCAACAGTTCAAAAAAAAAAAAAAAAAAAAAAAAAAAAAAAAAAAAAAAAAAAAAAAAAAAAAATAAAAAAAAAAAAAAAA
>NC_033651.1:545280-547937 GCF_001601855.1 Plasmodium reichenowi | reverse complement strand
TAATTTGAAAAAGTAAAAAAAAAAAAAAAAAAAAAAAAAAAAAAGTACAAGTGTGATGATACAAATTGAATCAATCATGTTAAAATATTTATTCCAAAATAAAAAAAAAAAAAAAAAATACATATATATATATATATAATATATATAATATATATTTACCATATATGAAACAAAAAAATATAACTTTTAATATTAAAGAAAAAAAAAAGAAACAAGTTACAAAAACATAATAATTACTAAAATGTATAATAATAAAAAAAAATTGTTTAATTAAAAAATTTTCAAATTTTCAAAATACATTGTCTTTTTTTTTTTTTTTTAATATGAAATTAAAATTAAAATTAAAAGGAAAGACAATTGTGTTTACCTATTACAATATATATATTAAATATATAATTATATAAATAAATAAATATATATATATATATATATATATATATATATATATATATATATATATTACATAATATATTAATTATTAATAAATTTTGAAAAACAATTTTACAAAAAAAACAAAAAACAAAAAAAAAAAAAAAAAGAAGATATATTTATATATATATATATATATATATTTTTTATGTGTTATGTTGTTTATTGAAAAATCAAAGAAATGTTTTAATAATATATATACCCATACGGAAAAAATGTAACACATTTTTATATAATGTAATATAAAATTTCCCATATGAAACATAATTATGTAATTCTTATTCTTTTTTTTAATAAAAAAAAATATACTCTTTGTAGATAATTTTTTTTAAAAAAAAAAGGATAAAATATATTGTTTGTCATTATGATATATAAATAATATATATATAATATATATATAATATATATATAATATATATTTATATTTATATTTATTTATAACAATTCGATTTTTTTTCAACACAAAAAAAATGCCATACTAAATAAGCTTTCAATTTTTAATTTAATTTTTAAAAATGTCCCTTTTATCATTATCTTTTATATTTACATGAAGTTATTTCCCTATCTTAACAAAATATGCTTATTGAACTTATATTTTCTAAAGATGGAAAAACCATCAATATATTTTATGAATAATAAAATAAAAAAAATACAAATACAATATGAAGAAAGAGAAAAAAATGCTCATATGAAAAATTTTATGTTAGATGAAAAAAAAGAAGATTATGATATAACATATAAACTTAATATCAAAAATGAACAAACTTCTTATCCTTCAAACGATGATATAAAATCACATTGCCAAGATAAACCAGATGAAGAAAAGGTATATAAAAATATTAATTTAACAAAAAAAGGAAATAAAAAAGAACATATGAACGATTCATTATTAAATAAAAGAAAAGTTAAAACAGAATATGTAATAAAACAAAAACAAATGAAAAGAGAAAATGACCAAACAGTATTAGAAGAGGGTATGAAACATGTGCATGAGTTAAAGAAAAGGAAAAATAAGAATGTTAAAAATGATAAAAAAATTATAGATGAAAAACATGTAGATAAAAAAATTATAGATGAAAAACATGTAGATAAAAAAATTATAGATGAAACAAATGTACATAAAAAAATTATAGATGAAAAACATGTAGATAAAAAAATTATAGATGAAAAACATGTCGAATTTAAAAGGGCACATTTTTTGTTAACATATAATAAATTAAAAGAAATGAGAAAAGATATCATTGCTCCTGTAGATAAATATGGTTGTGATAAATTAAGTGAAAAAACAAACGACATGAAAGTATTCAGATTTCAAACATTAATTTCTTGTATGCTCTCATCAAGAACAAAAGATGAAGTGACTGCTATGGTAATGGACAAATTAAAAAAACACGGATTAACTGTTCATAATATTTTAAATACAACCGAAGAACAATTGAAACAATTAATTTATGGAATTGGATTTTATAATGTAAAAGCGAAACAAATTTTGCAAATCTGTCACATTTTAAAAAATAAATATAATTCAGATATTCCACATACGTATGAAGAATTAAAAAAATTACCAGGTATAGGAGAAAAAATTGCACAACTCATTTTACAAACAGCATTAAATAAACATGAAGGAATAGCAGTGGACATACATGTACACAGAATAGCTAACCGACTAAATTGGGTAAATTCTAAAAATGAACTAGATACACAAATGAAATTAAAAAGTTATGTACAGAAGGAATTGTGGTCAGAAATAAATCACGTTTTGGTGGGCTTTGGTCAGGTTATTTGTAAGGGAAAAAAACCTTTGTGTGAAAAATGCACACTTACAAACAAATGTCAGTATTATCAAGATACCTCAACGAAACAGGAAAATAAATCAAATGAATATATATAAATATTAACATATTTGTATGCATTTCTTTTTTTTTTTTTTTTTTATTATTCATTTGTCTTTGAATTTATTATTATTTTTATTGTAACACATTCTATTTTTATTTTTGTTCATTTATCATAAATTTTAAAAGAAGAACTTTTGCATACCTGTTTTTTTATGAACAGTTCATAATATTTCTACATATTCATAGAAGCTGTACATGCAATTTTTTTTTTTTTTTTTTTTTTTTTTTTTTTTTTTTTTTTTTTTTTTTTTTTTTTTTTTTTTTTTTTTTAAAAAAAAAAAAAAAAAAAAAAAAAAAAAAAATAAAAATATAATATATATTTAATATATATTT
>NC_033651.1:541387-544921 GCF_001601855.1 Plasmodium reichenowi | reverse complement strand
TTTAAAAAAAAAAATTTTTTTTTATTTTTTTTTTTTTTATTTTTTTTTTTTTTTTTTTATTATTTTATGATTTTTTTTTTGTTTTTTTTTTTTTTTTTTTTTTTTTTTTTTTTTTTTTTTTATATTAATTAATTAAAATATTTTTTTTTTTAACAAAAAAAAAAAAAAAAAAAAAAAAAAAAAAATATACATATATAAATATATATATACATATTATATATATATGTCCACAATAGTATATACATATTCACATATATGTATATATATTTTTTTAATATTGATGTAATAAAATCTATTTATATATAGAATAATTAAAATATTTATAATGTATTATCAAGATTGTATAAATATGTTTATTTATATATAATCAAATTTAAGTTTATTTTATTTTATTTATTTATTTTTTTTATTTTATTATTTTTTTTCTACAAATTGTCAAACTTTTTAATATGTTAATTAAAAGAAATAAACGAAATATATGCATAAATAAATAATATTGAAACACACAAAAAATAAAAATTAAGATAAAAATGGAATGTAAAAAGAGGAATAAAAAAAGATTTTTTAATAAATATAAAAATTTTAAATTACACAAAATGTCATAAAGATGGTATGTTCCTCAAATGTAACAAAAAAAAAAAGAAAAAAAAAAGAAAAAAAAAAGAAGAAAAAAAGAAAGAAAGAATAATAATAATATATATATATATATATATGAATAATATTTTCCTTAAATATATAAATTTTCTATGTACTTATAAAATTATTATAAAAAATACATTGTATGGTTAGGATGGTAGAAAAATTTTATTTACAAGAGGAGAAATAATAATAATAATAAAAAAAAAAAAAAAAAAAAAAAAAAAAAAAAAAACAGAAAAAGATATTATATATATATATATATATATATATATAATATCTCATATTTGTAAATATAAATATTCAAATACAACAATTTTATAACTTTACTGTTTTGCTAGTGATAAGGCACGCCATCCTGGGAGTATCCATATTTTTAAATTGCTGTAAGTAAAATAAAATAACATAACATAAGGTAATATATATATATATATATATATATATATATATGTTTATATTTCATATTTTTGAGCGTACTTGAACTTTTTGATCTGTTCATACATTTCAAAAGATATGAACAAATCATTACTCCATAGACAATACAAAGAATTTAAGTGATTTTTTTGTAAGATGTAAATAAGTTCATCCCCTTCCTCTTTATTAATATCGTATACATATTCTTTTCTTTCGTTTAATATTTTTCTGAATTTTTCATTATTTAAATAATCGATAGGTTTATGTTCCATTCTAAAATATAAACCTAGTTGTATAAGTCTGATATTATTTCGTTTCATTTTTTCTATAAAAGAAGTAAATATGATAATACTTTGGGATCTATTTAATTTATTAGAATATACAAGTTTGCTGATGATAATATCTTTTAAATTATTGAATTTGCCTACAAAACATAAAAGTTCTTCTCCTTTTAATTCTACATCAATAATAAGTCTTTCTAAATATTCAAAATTATTGGATATATTCAAACGTTTTGATGCCCAGATTTTTTTGCTTTGTATAATATGAAGATACTTTTCTACAATTTCATTTTTTTTCTCTTTGTTTTTTTTTTCTAAATATTTTTGATAATGATTATTTTGTAAAAGAAGATCATTCAATTCGAAATTACAATCAATATGTTCATAAGAATATGGAGTGCATTGTTTTTCTGAGGAACTATGTGTTGGTGTATTTGAATTCTCAATATTGTTAAAGTTATCATCCCGGAGATTATTATGAATATCATTGTAATGATTAACACTATCCAAGTACGAATTATAAGTATTATGTATGTGTTCTATATTTTTTTCTTTTTTTGTGGGGGATGTATCAATTTGTTTATTTTTATTTTTTTTTTTTGCATGTCTTAATATGTTTGATGAATTTTCTTCTCCTATATGTATTTCAGGAGAAAAATTAGACGTTTGAAGGTTTTCCTTCTGCCTACAGTGTTCATTAGCATCATTACATCCATTATAATTATTTCCGTAGTTATTATTATGATTAGCATCATTACATTCATTATAATTATTTCCGTAGTTATTATTATGATTAGCATCATTACATTCATTATAATTATTTCCGTAGTTATTATTATGATTAGCATCATTACATCCATTATAATTATTTCCGTAGTTATTATTATGATTAGCATGAGTACAATTAATATGGTTATCATTATTATTATTATTATTATTATTATTATTATTATTATTGTTGTTGTTGTTGCTGTTGTTGTTTTTGTTGTTTTTGTTGTTTGTGGTGGTAAGGGCTTGTTTTTTTTGATAGAGAGAATTTTTTTTTTTTCTTTTATGCATTTCTCTCCTATTACTATTATTATTATTATTATTATTATTATTATTATTCTTCAAATATTTACAATTTAATAAATTCGATACTATAGGATGTACACCTTCATATATAAAGTTTGCATTTTTTTTTCTGAAGTATAATCTTAAATCTTTTAGTTTATTAAAATGTTTAAAAATAAAATTCATGATCATTTCTACACTTTGATCTCCAGTAATAGACATAGATAAAGAGAATGTATTTAAAAAAAGTTTATTATATTTTTTAATAAAATTAAATAAATCAACATTAAAGAAACGGAAATCAATATTTGCCCATGCATATTTTGTATGAAATGCTTGATAAAAAGATTTATTTAATAATCTAAATTTCCATCTTTCTGAAAATGATAAAAATGATAATATATTACAAATAATATCACTATTTTTAAATATATTATTATATTGTTTCGGACAATTTTTTAAAGAACTTATATATTCAATTTTATTTCTTTTATAATCATAACATTCATTAGAATTCATAATATATGATATACTTCTAGGTGTAGAAAGAGGAGTGCAATTATTAAAAATACACTCGTTGTCTATGTGATGTTTTTTATTCACTTTCATATTGAATGTATTATTTTGATGTATCCTTTTAGAGATATTATTTTTACCCATAAAAAGAAAATATACACATATATATATATATATATATATATATATAATATATTTATTTATTTATTTTTTTTTTTTTATTTTTTTTGTTATATATATATATATATATATATATATATTATATATATGGATATATACTTATATGTCACCACAAGTCATATAAATATACAGTAACCCTTTTCCATATATTTTTTTTTTTTTTTTCTTTCCAGCACACCTTATATTCTTTATCATAATTCATATAACATTCAAAGGATACATATAAACAATCGCTTCTTCAAAATGGTATATATTAGAAGACGTTATATTTTTAAAAATATACACATATGTATATATATATATATATATAATTAATATATTTATATTTATATATATGTATATATTTTTTTTTTTTTTTTTTTTTTTTTTAAAAATATATTTTTATTTTTTTTTCTTTTTTTTTTTATTTTTAAAAAAAAAAAAAAAAAAAAAAAATTTATTTTTTTTTAAAAAA
>NC_033651.1:534211-539211 GCF_001601855.1 Plasmodium reichenowi | reverse complement strand
CTTATAATAATGAATATAATACAAACCATACAGAAGATAAATATAATAACCAAATGTGTTATATAAAAAAAAATTCTTATAAAAAAAAAAGTCTATCTTCAATACATAAAAATAATTATAGTAATGATTTTAATCAAATCACATTTGAAAAAAAAAATTCAAATATATCATTTGATGAAGATAAAAAAAAAAAAAAAGAAAAAAAATTTAAAAAATATTTATGTCAATGTTGTAAACATAAAATTAATCATAATGTTTTATTTAATATTAATAATGTATGTTTATTACAAATGTTCTTTTCGAATTTAACAAAAAAAGAATTATTCTTTTGGGCAAGTCTAAAATATTATTTAGAACATTTTCTAGGAAATATAAAATCATACCCTTTTTATAAAGGATATTCAAACTTTGTGCAAACACCATTTATTGAAACTAACACAATAATCAATGTACAAAAGAATATATTACATCATAATCATTTATATTTTCTTATTACTAAAAGGAAAAAAAAATATATCCTTCTACTTAAAAAAGAAAACAAAACTATCAAATGTTTATTTGAACATTCGTTAAATTCGTTACGCATATCGATCAAATATATATTCACACCAAATAATTATAAAAATGAAAAAAAAAACAATAACAATAACAATAATAATAATAATAACAATAATAATAATAATAATAACAATAATAATAATAATAATAACAATAATAATAACAATAATAATAACAATAATAATAACAATAGTTATAACAATAGTTATAACAATAGTTATAACCATTTTTCTTCTATCCTTTCAAGGTTAATTAAAAAATATAAAAAATTTATAAACAAATTCATTTTTAGCAACACCTGTGATGAACAACATAATCTACAATGTGATAATAGTTCTTATTATAAATCTATACATAATCATCTTAACCCTATTGTTTTAAAAAATAAATCAGAAGAAAATTATGATTTCTCCATTTTAATACATAACGTACATATTGAAATATACGGTTATATATATATGCGTAACTATATATTCTTCTTAATTATAATGATTGAAATATATTTATTTATTTATTTTAATCAAATAGGATATACATATACAAATAACACAAATATATTCCTTGAACAACTTTTGAAAAATTTATTTACATAAAGAAAAAAGCATCTTATATTATATATCTACCACAAATATAAATATATATATATTTAAATATTTTACATGTTCAAAAATAACTTGGTCAATTTTCCACCATAACAATAATATATTACACATATATATATATATATATATATATATATAATATACATATTATTTTATTAAATTTTTTTTTTTGTTTTTCCTTTTTTTTATATGGTTCATAAATATTTTGTCTTGAATACCCAATTTTTTAAATTACCACATTTGATTTTTTTCATACTTATATATATATATATATATATATATATATATTTTTATTTATTTATTTATATATTTAGATTTATAATTTTTTTTTCAATTTTTATGATTATCCCTTTTTATTTTAATTTTTATATATATTAAATATTCGCATATATAAATAAATATTTATACATTTCATTTATATATGAACTTATTTTTCCTTTGGAAGGGGGCGAAACAAAAAAAAGGGTAAAAGGGTGGAAAGGGGTTTTTTTATATTTCTATATATAAATTTTAACATATAAGAATAAGGATATTTTAATAACATATAAAATAAATAAAAAAAAAAAAAAAAAATATATATATATATATATATATATATATAATATATTGAAAATTTATACAATATATTTATTTTTTTATTTTTTTATTTTTTAATTTTTTTGGTTTTTCTTTATATAAGGCTGTTGAAATATTATTTACTATATATAAAAATATAAAGTGATATTATATTTATATTACATATATATAATATAATATAATATGTATAAATAAAATACCCCTACTAATTTTTAAGCGTATTTGGAAGAGGAGATATAAAAAACTAGTAAAAACAAACAAAGGTAATATTGTTATATATATATATATATATATATATACATATATATTATAATATTATGTAGGTATACATTTCTAAGCACATATTTATTATTATTAAGTTTTATATATACTTTATAAAATATTATTATATTTCACTTTCATAATATATAATAATATATTATATATTATATAATTATCTACAGCATTCCTTTTAAAAATAAATATAAATATATTATTATATATATATAATTATTTCATATTTTTATATGTATATACTTATAATAAATACACTTATTATTAATACAGTATATTATATATATATATATATTTTATATTATAAATAAAAAAAAAAAAAAAAAAAAAAAAAAAAAAAGGACCTTCCCTTCATATAAAAATTATAAACACAAATAAAAATATATAATACATAAATAAAAAAAATAAATATTTATTATTATATGTGGTATATTCATATATTATTATATATATATATATATATATATATATATATATATGTTCAATAATGAAAGTATATTTTTAAAAAGAAAAAAATTATAATATATTTATAAATATTAATTATATTATATATATATATAAATCAACAAAACATATTATACTAAATATTAAAAAGAAAGTATAATTTGATTACATTTATATGAATGTAATAATTATATTATATATATATAATATATATATTATTTTATATTATTATTTATATCCATATATTATTTTTTCATTTCATATATTAAGAATTTTTTTTTCCATTTTCTTTTTTTTCTTTCTTTAAATTATATGAAAATAAAAAAAAAAAATAAAAATATGTATTATTAATATATAAATATATAATATTGTTATGCCATTTTTTTATATTTGGTAGTTTTTATAAAAAGATTATATATTTATATATATTTTTTTTTTTTGAATTAATAATATAATATAATATATATATATTATATGTATATATAATATATTATTTATTTTTAATAATAAATAAAATAACATCTTGAGAAAAACTAAAAAAAAAAAAATTATTTTTCTTTAATTAAAAATATTACCATCATTTGAAATTTATTTATTTTAAAAATAAAAATCAAACAACATATTTTTATTAACAAAAGAATTCATAAAAATGGTAAGCTTGTGAATAAATAAATATATATATATATATGTATATAAATAAAATAAATGTAACATTTATGTTTATCTATATATAAGAACGAGTTGTAAAATATGAAATTATTGAACATATTTTTTACATATAAGTATTTTATATGTGTAATTTGTACATACATATATACAAATAATTACATATATACAAACATTTTACATATGTACAAATATTTACATATATACAAACATATACATATTTACAAACATATACATATTTACAAACATATACATATTTACAAACATTTACATATATATATTTATTTATATTTAATATCTTTTCCTTTTTTTGTGTAGTCACTCACATTACAAAAAAGATTAGCAGCTTCTGTTTTAAAATGTGGAAAGAATAAAATATGGATGGATCCAAATGAAATTAGCGAAATTTCATTAGCTAATTCAAGTATGTCATTAAAAAAAAAAAAAAAAAAAATTATAATAATAAAAAAAATAATGTTATATTTTTAGAATAATTACATGAACAAGTCATATTATTCTTATCAGCAACAATTTTATTTTTATGAATAAGTCATATTTTATTTGTATAAATAATAAAATTATATATATAATTTGTTTGTATATATATATATATATATATATATATATGTGTATGTTTAACCATAACGGTTCCAATATTACTTATATATATATATATATATATATATATATATATATATATGTACATATTTTTTTATTTCCTTTTTCTTTTGATAATACAGGGTTTAGCATAAGAAAATTATATAAAGAAGGATTGATTTTAAAAAAGCCCCAAAAAGTTCATAGCAGAGCTAGGGTTAGATTATATAAGCTAGCCAAAAGAAAAGGTAGACATATGGGTATCGGTAAAAGAAAGGGTACCAAAAACGCAAGAACAAATCAAAAAACATTATGGATAAAGAGACAACGTGTTCTTAGAAGATTATTAAAAAGATTAAGAGACTCCAAAAAGGTAGATAGACATTTATATCACTCCTTTTATTTAAAATGTAAGGGAAACCAATTTAAAAATAAAAGAACTTTAATTGAAGCCATCCAAAGAGAAAAAAATGAAACACTCAAAAAGAAAGCTATAGCAGATCAATTAGAAGCCAAGAGATTGAAGGCTCAAGTTTTAAGAAATAAGAGAAAATTAAAGAAAGATAAAGAAGTTGTAGCATAAACATAACAAGTATATATATATATATATATATGAATATATATTTGCATGTATGTATATAGGTATATTATGTTTTTAGTTTAATAAAAAATATTTTTGATCTTTTTGAAAAGTGAAAAATTATTATTCACAAAAAAATTATTTATATATATGTAACTATGTATGATCATTTATAGATTATTTATTTTATATAATATCTTTTCAATATATATATATATATATATATATATATGTATTTGGTCCTATATTATATATATATAAATATTTTTCCAAATAAAAAAAAAAACAAAAAAAAGAAAAAATTATATTATATTTTTTATTTAAACTGAAAAATTAAACATTTTTAAAAATTTTATTTTCTCTTAAACAAAATGTCTATTATAAAAAGAAAAGAAAGGAAATGTGTAAAAGATAATTATAACAAATAACTGAAGCGAACATCATATATATATATATATATATGTGTATGTGTTTCCTGCTTCACTTCAATTATTCTCCTTTCCACTTTTAAAAAAAATTAAGTATTAATATATACTGTATAATAATTAATTATATATTATGGGAAAAAAAAAAAAAAAAAAAAAAAAAAAAAAAAATTAAAAAAAAAAAAAAAAAAAAAAAAAAAAAAAAAAAAAAAAAAAAATTTAAAAAAAAAAAATCAAAAAAAAAAAATAAAATAAATTATTTTTAAAAAAATAAATTTA
>NC_033651.1:532478-533815 GCF_001601855.1 Plasmodium reichenowi | reverse complement strand
ATTATGGGAAAAAAAAAAAAAAAAAAAAAAAAAAAAAAGAGTTTACATGGAATAGATGCATAAAATTATTTGGGTAAAAATCATATGATTTTTCAACTTATGCATCCACAAAAAAAAATAAAATAATATAATGTAAAAAAAGAAAAACTAAAACAAAACAAATATTATATATTATTATAATTTTTATATATAATATATTTCTTTTCAAAATTTACATATTTATACATATAATCCTGTTATATCATATTTGTTTTATATTTCATTAGCATATTTTCTGTCATTAATTTTTTGATTTCATTAAGAACCATATTGTTTTTTTTCTTGTATTCTTTTTGTTCATTTTGTAATGTTGATAGTTCATTAACATAACTTAGTTGATGTAATTTTCTTTTTTTATTTATATTGTCTATATCATCTTTTAATGTTTTAATATTATTTTGTAAATTGATATCTAAATGATTAAGTACTTTCATATGTTCACTCCACATAACTTCTTTATATTTATTCATTAATTCCATATTTATTAAAGCATTATGTGAATTTTCTAAAATAATTTCATATTTTTTTAAAGTCTTTTCCCATTCTTCTATATTTTTATTATTTAATACATCATTTTCAATATTATAATGATCAAAATTGAGTTTTTGCATTTTTCGATTTTCTTCACATCGTTTTAATTCATTTTGTATAATAGAATTATCATTACTTAAATATGTTATTTTAGGAAGAGGGAAAGTCTCTAAATAATTTTTTATCTCGTTATTTTTATGCATTAAATTCATTTCTTCTTCTACTAGCCTTTTTGCATTTTGCTCCAACTCATTGTCATATGAATCAATATAAGGTAGTGCATTAACTAAATGATGTAATTCGTTTAATTCATACAGTTTCTTTTTTGTTTTTTTTTTCTCGTCTTCTTTAAGTAATTCATTTTCCTTTAACTCTACTAAAGTGCCATCATAATCATCAGCACCCTTATCGCTTATCTGCTCTTGCATATCCATTGTTTCGAATTTTTAAATAAAATAAAATAAAATAAAATAAAAACATAAAACAAAACAAAATAAAAATTTATGGAAAAAATAATATGTACATGGGTCAGGCAAAATATAAGAAAAAAAAAAAAAAAAAAAAAAAATACATATATATATTAATTCATTTGGCTAGCCAATTTTTCTTCTTATATATACATATATATATATATATTAAAGTAGCAAATTTTTTTTTTTTTTTTTTAACCAGGTATATATTATTTTCCTATTTACCACTTAACTTATGTATGTAGCCATTTATGTTTCTAAACTAGCCAACAAAAATTAAATACATAAAAAAAAAAA
>NC_033651.1:525042-532118 GCF_001601855.1 Plasmodium reichenowi | reverse complement strand
AAAAAAAAAAAAAAAAAAAAAAAAAAAAAAAAAAAAACATATATATATATATATATATTATTTCTATTATTATTTTGTTTTTCCAGTTTCATATTTCCAATAATATCTGACAAGTTATTTTACATTAGAGTTACAAATATATTCATTTTTGATTTTTTTTTCTTTTTTTGTAATATATCTATAAGTGGTGTATAAAATAAAATAATCCTTTAAAATATACAATATAAAAATAAGAAATAATGAAAATGGCTTATATATATTAAAAATACATATATTTATTTTTGATGACAATTATGATAATATATACATATAATTTTAAAATCTATATATTTTTTAATATATCTATGAAAATTAATTTACGAAAAATAAAAAAAAATAACATTATTCTATTATATATATATATATATATATATATATATATATATATATATGATGCTTTTTATTTTTTTCAAAATATTACTGAGGGTATGAATAATTAATACTCAATTAAACATTATTTATTGATCATTTTATATATATATATATATATATATTATAAATTTCGTTTTGAAAAAATATTATTTACAAAAGAAGGCTTTGTATTATTGGTTTCATAAAATAAAAAATATTTAATCAACAAATTATATCTTTAATAAAATATACTTATACATTATATGTATATATATATATAATAATACCCCAAGAAAAAAATAAAATTTTGTATTTTTTTGTTTTTTTTTTTAAATGTTTTATATATAAATAAAATAAGGGTTACATTAATATATATAAATATATATATATATATATATATATTATATAGTATTTGTAATTAATACATGATGAATAATATAATTAATATGTTGTAATAATTTATTACTTATTATTTTATTATGACACTTTGTTAGTTCCTCCATGTTTTAAATAAAGATACTTATAAAAAAAATAAGAAAAAAGAAATAGAAAAAAAGCCTAAATATTTTAATATAAAGAAAATTATAACAATAGTAGCTTCTTATAGAAAATATACATATATATATATATATATTTATATATATATTTTTTTTTTTGAAAAAATTAAATATATATTTCATATACATAGATTATAATTCTCATATCAACAACAACAAAAAATAAAAATAAAAATAAAAAAAATACACATAAAATGAACCTCTTTTTGTAAATAAAACATCACATGTTTGAAAAAAATATATATTTTTTTTTATGAGCATATTAAAATAAAATTATACATATATTATATATATATATATAAATACATATTTTATTTTAATGCCTTATTTATAATTTATATATACTTCCTTTATAATTCACAATAAGAATAAATAAAAATATAATAAATTATTATTATTATAAAAAAAAAAAAAATACCCTAAATGTATTTTAATAAAATAAACGCATAAATAATAAGCATAGAAAAGTGAATTTTAAAATAAATATATAAATAAATATATATATATATATATTTTATTTTATTTTTTTTTAAGTGTAAATATAAAATTAAAAATAAAAAATGAAAAATCGTCATGGCAAAATAAAGAAAACGTATTTACAATATATCTATCCTTTCTAAATATATAAGAAATATTAATATACGAATAAGTACTATATATTTTACTTTTACACAATATTATTATAAATATAATAATAAAATTATCATCATATATATATATATATATATATATAATATTATTTAATATTTATTTATTCTTATATAGATTCGTTTTATATTATACACATAATATAATATAATTAATATAATAAATATAATATAATATAATATAATATATTAGAAACTTAAGAAAAAAAAAAGGAAATTTTTTTCTTTCAACTTTTTTAAATATTATTATGTACATATAATATATATATATAGATAGATATAGATAATGTAATATAATTCATATTATACGATAAATCCGTAATTTTTTATATGTATTTATAAAATCTTTCTTTTTATTATTATTATTGTTATTTATTATTTATTGTTTATATATAAATATGTAATATATTGTTTTATTATATACCAAATTTTGGTTTATTATCCGGAAAAGCAATTTTTTTTAATTTTTGTTTTTGTAAAAAGGTAGAAAAATATAAAAACCTAAAAGAAGAAAACAAAGAAATTAAAGAAAAGAAAAAAACTTTTTTAATTCTAATTATCTAAAATATATATTATTCCCAAAAAAATAAAAAATAAAAATATAAAATAAAAATATAAAATATAAAATAAAAAATAAAAATATAAAATAAAAATATAAAATAAAAATATAAAATAAAAATATAAAATAAAAAATATAAAATTTGTTTAATATATATATATATATATATATATATATATATATATATTTTTATGTAATAAATTTTGTGAAGTTTTAAAATGAAAATAATAATATTATATTATATATATATATATTTTTATTTTTTTCATATATATAATATTTATACATAGTAAGATATGTATATTAAAATATACATAATATATATTATATATACAAATATTTTATATTTTTTAATGTGAATAATAATATTGTTACAAGCTTTATATATTTTTTTATGAATATAAACAAAAAGAACAAGGTGTATAACCAATTCAAAAGTTAAATATAATATATATATATATGTAATTATATACATTATTATATTGATTTATATAATAATTATCATTATAATTTTTACATAAAGAATAATATTTAAGAAGAAAGAAAAAATAGTGTATTCCCTACCGTGTAATTATTATTTTATTTATATATAAAAAATACTATTTTAAAATAATATATTATATATAAGTATAATAATATAATTTGAGTGGTATATAAAAGTGTATTAAAATAAATATATATTATATATATATATATATATATATATAATATGTATGTATGTATGATATTTATTTTAAACAAAATAGGAATAATTTTTTTTTTTTTTAATAAATAGTTTATATGTTTATTATATATATATATATATATATTGTTTTATATTACCATTTTGATTTACATTTTAATTTTTTTAATTTTAATATATATATATATATAATTATATATGTGTGATATATATATTTATATATGTGATTATTTATTATTCCTTAAGAATACATTTAATATATGAATTTTGCTACAGTTTGAAATAGATAATTTTTTTTTTTTTTTTATGTGTGTATATATTTTTATGGCTTATTTCTTTAATTTATTTTTATTTAATATATATGATTATATATATATATATATATATATATAGTACATTATATGTTCTATTTTAATATGTGTTATTTCTTTTTTATACCTTTTTAAAAAAGGTCACATTTTTATTATATATATATATATATATATATTATATTTTAACCGTTTTAATTTTGTATTTTAAAAAAAATATAATATATAATATATAATATATTGTAAACGTTTTGTAAATATTTGTGTACACGTGTGTATATTTTGTATAATCATTTAAATGAGTATATAATATACATATATAGATATATATATTAATATATATATATATATATATTGATATATAATATATCTATTTAAAAATATACTCTTATTTATTATTTTTTTTATTTGCGTGAACCGTTTTGGGTTGTTTTCTTAATCTGAGTATCTAGCTAAAAACCAATTGGAAATTAAAAAAAAAAAAAAAAAAAAAAAAAAGAAGATGAACAATGAGTTCAACTGAAAAAAATGAAGTAATTAATTCTAATGATACAAGGTTAAGGAAAAATGAAAGTAAGAAATATGAAGGAGAATTTTTAAAAAGTAATACTATTGAAATGAAAGGGAAAAAAGTAGTATCAAAGATTGATGAGAATATTATAGATGGATGTGGTAAAATAGAAAAGTATGTATGTTTTTCAGGGTTAGATAAATATTTATCAGGATTAAAAAAAAAGGTGAATAAATTTTATTTTATTTATACAATAATAACAATAATACATTTTTTAATATATGTAAATAGAGGTATTATACCAGGTTCTTATGATTATTTATCATCCTATTTAAAAGAAATATATGATGCTACAAATGTTGATGTACACATTGGATTTCTTACTTCAGTGTTTGTTTTTGGATTAAGTATAAGTTCTATATTAAGTGGTTCTTTAGCTTCAGCATATAGTATTTTTAAAATTACTGATATCTTCTTATTTCAAAATTCTTTAGCTTTATTACTTACAGGTTTCTCATTTATTGTTGGCTCCTATTATTCTTTAATGTTTAGTAGATTCTTTTGTGGTTTTAGTGAAGCCGCATTTATAACCATTATCCCTCCTCTTATTTATTCATATTCCAAAGATCGAGCAGGGTCCTGGATTAGTATCTTTATAACTATGTTTCCTTTAGGTGGTTGTGTTGGTTATTTATTAGCTGTTGCTTTACCACTTATGAAAATTAGCATTGCTCAATATTTTTTAATATCAGGATTTGTTTTCTTCCTTTTTTTCATGTGCTTTTATCTTTTTGATGAGAACCTACTTAAAATATATGAAGATGAAAAAAGCAGAAGGGAACTCGAAGAGTCACAACCACAAAAATGTCTAGAAGAAGGTATGTACAGAAATAACACTATAAAAAGCTCAAAGAGTATCAAGGATAAAAGCAAAAGTAAACAAGACAATCCCTGCGTTTCTAATGATTTTAAAACCATGAATGCTAATGATGAATCGTACAAAACAAGTGAGCAAACAAATGAAAATAATAAGAAAAATAATAAAGAAAAAAATAACAACTCAAGTGATGATACATCAAATGTAAACAACAACAGTGATAATGATAATAATAATAATAATAATAATGATAATGATAATAATAATAATAAGAACAATTATGAAAATAAAAATAAAACTAATACTAGTTATGAACATCCATTAAATAAAGGAGACGATAATACTAATGATACGAATAATTTGTCTAGTGCTAAAACGTCAAATATTTTTAATTTAAAAAATATTTCTTCAGGAAAAAGTATTGATGATAGCACAGATAATTCAAAAAATAAAAATTCAACAGACTATTCTGATCATAAATTATATAATGAAGTCTTTAATTTAAATAAAAAAAGTAATATGGTTGCTGCTATTTATGAAGAAGATGCTGTGTTTAGAAATAATACTCTACATAAAAATGATCCAAATAATCTTTCATTTAGTTCTTCTCAAAAATTAAATCATAATGATGGTGATAATTCATATGATAATGAAAATGACATGATCAATAATGATTATAACGAAAGACACAGTGGTAATAATAGTTATATAAATAATAACCTTGATAAAATGTATACTGTTAAAGCTTATGGTAATGATGAGCTATATTTAAATCCTGCCCAACGTTCATATAGTAAAGACAAAAGAGATAAATTCCTTGAAATCGAAATCGAAAATAGTATTGAAACACTTGATGAAGATAAAAATAAAGAACTAAACTTAAGCTTATTAGTTAATACAACCATTACTAATATTAGCTTCTTATTATTAGTTATTGCTTTAACTGCACATGCAGATATGATTCAATGTTATCTAGTCTATGGAGCTCCAATCTTATATGCACTTAACATATTCCCTTCTTATAAATCAGCAACTGTTACTTGTAGTTTATGCGCATGCTTGTCATCCATCGTTGGTACATGTTTTGGAGGATTCCTAATGGACTTTTATAATTTAAATATACAAAATATTGATAAAAATTATGAACATATAAAAAATAATGAAAAGAAAATTAAAATATACAACAAAGATGTACTTGTTCATGAATATCTACGTATTATAGGTTTGCAGACATTTTTCATTCTAATAATTGCAAGTTCCTTGATTTTAATGATACCCTTTATTAGTAATATGTACTTGTTCACATTTGTTATGACTTTAGGTCTGACCTTTTTATTCTCAGCAATGGTAGGAAAAACTATTGAAACATATATATATATATATATATATATACATATATTTATATACATACATGCATTTTGTTAAAAGTAAAATGTTATTTTGTTCTTATTTTTATTAAACACAGCTAGCTAAAAATATATATTTATATATATATATATTATATATATGTATGTGTGTATTTATTTTATTTTTTTTTCTTTTCACCTAGCCTGGTCATAATATTGGTATTATGGTGTGTGTGCCACAAAACATTCGAGCCTTTTCAATTGGAATGTCATCATTTATTTCTCATTTATTCGGGTAAGAAAAAAATATATAGTACACATTTTTTTTTTTTTTTTTTTGAAAAGTGAAAAATTACCTGAACTGTTCATAAAAAAATGAATAAATGAATAAAATATATGTACATACATACGTACATACATATATATATATATATGTATATATTTTTCGCCATATAGTGATATTCCATGGACCATCATTACTGGAAAGATTAAGGGAACATTATCCCCAGACTGTGTTGTAACAAGAAATGTAATATCAAAATTTATAATTTTTAAAGAGACATGAATAAATAAATAAATAAATATATATATATATATATATATGAAATTTTTAACATTTATATGATTTCATTTTATTATATTCTTTTTCTTTTTATTTTTATAGGGTGAATTAAGTGAAAAATGTCGTGAACAAAAATCCGGTTTAAAAATTACGTTATTAATTATATGTTCTAAAGCACTTGTAATGGCCTTAGGAAGTTTTTTCCTTCACCTATATTCAAAGAAGAAAATTAAGAAATATAAAAACAGACAACCTATTAAAGCATAAGAAAATAAAACAAAATAAAACAAAATAAAACAAAATAAAATAAAATAAAACAAAATAAAACAAAATAAAATAAAATAAAATAAAATAAAATAAAACAACATAAAATAAAATAAAAAACCGACTTTATTTTATTCATTTATGAAAATAAATAATAAAAAAAAAATTTATATTATATATATATATATTGTTCCTATTATTTATTTATTTTTATTTTTTTTTTGCTGCATATTTAAAATATCTTTAAATACCTTATTTTAAAAAAATTTGTTACATGCATATCATATCTATATTGTTGACCCATGTTATAGTTTATGCTACATATAAATATAAATATAAATATAAATATAAATATAAATATATATATATATAT
>NC_033651.1:523729-524642 GCF_001601855.1 Plasmodium reichenowi | reverse complement strand
TATATATAAATATATATAATATATATATATATTTATATATTCATAATGTTGCTTATATATAATATCCTATGTTACTTCCCACATTTTCATTCCCCTTATTCGTACATACATTACACATAGAAAAAATAAAAGAAGAATAAATATATATTATTATACATATATTTCATACCACCGATTCATTTTGTGGAATTTTAATTTTTTTTTTTTTTTTTTTTTTAGTTTCAAAATTAATTTTAAGATATTCTTATTTATATGCATATAAATATATAATTAATTGCACACCTTGTCACACCAAAGTATATGAAGTGATATATATATATTATATATATATATATATTACATGTTATTATAATATATATATTATATATATATATAAATATATATTCCTATTTTTACATCTGAAAAGTTAAGAGAACTTCACGAAATATATAAAAAAAAACAAAAAAAAAAAACGAACTTTATAAATATTAAGATATCTTACTATTAAAATTTTTTCACCAATATTATTTAAATATAAATATATAAATATATAAATAAATAAATAAATAAATATATATATATATATATATATATATATATATATATATAATAAGAATAAAATTCTCATGTACTGTTCAAATTTTTGTAGAGTATGAAATTTTTTTTTAGGGATAGGCTAAATATAAAAATAATATATAAAATATTATTATAATATAATATATATACATATGCATATGGTCGTGCCTGACATATCAAAACAATATATTATTTATATATTGATGTATATTGATATATATATTCAATTTCATATAAAATAATAAATAAAAATAATAAGAATTATTAAATATATTTATATTATTTTATATATTCATATTTTTCTTAATGACAAATTAGAAAAAAAAAAATTTTTTTTTTTTTTTTTTTTTTTTATTAT
>NC_033651.1:516742-523361 GCF_001601855.1 Plasmodium reichenowi | reverse complement strand
TTTTTTTTTTTTTTTTTTTTTTTTTGTATAATATAATAAAAAAATGTATTGTGGTGATAGGTACAAATTTGCTGTAATAAGTAAAAAGATAAAATTACAACAATGTTTTCTAATTTAATTAAACTAGAGAATTTGAATGACTATAACAATGAAGCTGAAAAATGTATTAAGCCCTTCTTATATAAGAATTCATCTATTGATGATGAAGAAAATGACAATTTTATACAAGTGGAAAGACCGAATTTAATAAATATAAAGAAAATAAAAAAAAAGAATTATAATAGAAAAGAAAGAGGAGAAATATCCTTAACAGATTGTTTAGCTTGTAGTGGTTGTGTTACAAATGAAGAAACAACATTTTTAAAAAGTCAGAATTGTATAGAAATAATAAATACTGTAAAAAAAAAGAAAATTAATATTATCTCTTTATCCTTACAAAGTGTAACAGCATTATCTGTATATTACAAATTACCAATATCAACAATTCAAAAGAAATTATGTTTTTTTTTTAAATCTTTAAATTTTCATTATGTATATGATTCATCATTAGGAGAATTAATAACGTTAAATGAAGCGAAAAAAGAATTTCTTGAATATTTTTTTAAAAATAATGAAACATATGAAAATAATAATATATATCCTTGTGATGATCATGTTGAAAATGTAAATCATCAAAAGGAAAAAAATATATTAATTCGTAGCATATTTAATGATAAGAAAAAAAAAAAAAAAAATCCTTCTTATAATGATAATAATAATAATGATAATGATAATGATTATGATAATAATAATAATAATAATAATAATAATAATGATAATGATTATGATAATAATAATAATGATAAACATTATAGGAATAATAGTTATGATAAATATGTTTCTTCCTACTCAAACAACTCAAGTAATAAATTTTCCTTACAATATAAAGATAAAAAAATAGGACAGAAAACCTTTCCACTAATATGTTCCCACTGTAGTGGTACTGTTATATATGGAGAAAAAAATTTTGAGAACGATTTATTAAATAGTTTTAGTAAGATAAAAAGTAGTCAAGATATTCAAGGGATTATTTTAAAAATATTACATTTGCATAACAGTGTTTTATATACATATCCTTCTTTAAATAAATATATTTACAATAATTTTTTTAGATTGTATAATTATAAATTTAATTGGATAAATATATGTAGGAAACATTTTTTAAAGAATTATAGATTTAATGATAGTGCGTCAAAAAAAAAAAATAATAATAATTTTGATAATGATAATAATATGGGTGTATTTAAAGAAATGGAAGCTTTAAATATATATGATATAAATCATGTTTATTTATTATATTGTTTCGATAAGAAGTTAGAAGCTTGTCGAATACACCAAGAACAACAGACTAGTATAGAAAATAATATGAAAAATTATTTATCTGGTCAAAATGTTGACTATAATATATATATAAAAAAGGAACAAGATCAAAATAAATTTTATTGTGTAGATGCTGTTATGACAACAGTTGAATTAATTGAATTAATAAATAATATGAACATTGATTTTTATACTTTACCAGAATTATATGTTGATAATATATATAAGCTTATAAAAAGAATTAGTCAAGATGATATACGTGGGGTACATAATATAGTAAGTGCTTTGTCTGATGTGTTAAATGAAAATGTTAGCTCAACAACAAAAATGGAACACATCAAAAATAATAATGATGATGATAATAATAATAATAATAATAATAATAATATATGTACTGCTCAAGAATATAAAGATAAATCAATCGCCACAGGGAACATGAACGAACAAAATAAAAAAAATAACATCATGTTAAATCATACAGAAGCAAATTATATGAAATATATTTATGATGATTTATTTTTACATTATTTAATTCGCTGTAGTCATAAAAATAATATATCCATGGGATATGGAGAGGAAATATTTAAATATGTGTGTAAAGAAATATTTAATTTCCCAGTGGATGAAAATAATTTTAATTTAAAATATGAAGACATAATCGTTCTTTCTTTATTTAAGAATAATAATTGTGTGTTTAGGGTAATCTTATCCTATGGTTTTAAGAGTATGCACAATGTTTTGAGAAAAATAAAAGAATTAAAGAATGAGCATACAAAGAATTATAAAAATGTGGATGAACAAGTATCACATTATGATGAAAATAAAAATACATATGATATTAATATTACATATAATCTCTTATTCAATGGTAGAATTGATTATGTTGAATTAATGGCATGTGAAAAGGGTTGTCTTTTTGGATGTGCTCAGAATATTTTTTCAGAACCTGTTGAGAAATTTTCCTATTGTTCCTGCAATAATTTTGATATATTTAAAAAGTTAGATAAACAGGAGATTATTTCAAACTTTGATTTTTTACAAGTATCCAATGATAAGAATAAGAAAGAAACAAACAAATTATGTTGTAATGAGAATCATAAAAATTATGTTATGAATTCTTTATATAATAATAATAATAATAATAATAATAATAATGATCAAGATGAAAATTTATTCATTTCTGAATATAAAGATAAAGAAAAATTGTTTAAGAAATTGTTTAATACCATGCATGATGATCAATATACTTTATATGTAAACTCTAAAAATTGTATATATGATCATACTATTAATTCATTTTTAAAAAATATATTTCACGTTTTTAACAATGCAAACTTTCACCTTTTTAAAGCTACCTTCTCTTCAAAAAAAAAATTGGACATAACCAACTGGTAAAACTATTTTCCTCTTGGCTATATTTAAAGAGAATAAAATATGAAAACACGACCACCTAAACGTAAATATGTATATGTTATATATATTTATATATATTTATATATATTTATAAATATTTATATATATTTATATATATTTATATATATTTATATATATGTTTTTTTTTTTTTTTTTTTTTTTTTTTTTATGTAGTGATGATTTTATAATTATCGTCATTTTTAATCCAATAGTTCATGTGTAATGTATTTGTTTTGTTTTTTTGGGAAAATCATAATATATATTTATTTATATTTATTTGTTTTATTATTTTTATTATATTTTTTTTTTAAAATAATTTATTAAGCTTTCAATTTTAAAAATTATAACTATAGCAGTTATTATATGTGTACCAAAAAATAGAAGATATAAATATAACATATATTACATATATATATATATATATATATATGTGTATTATTTTTTTTTGTCTGCATACGCACACACGTGTACCATCTTATGATATACATATATATATATATATGTATATAACATTTTAATGTATATTATATTTTATATTTTATTTTTTATGTTTTATTTTTTATTATTTAATTTTCTTCTATCTATCATATTTATAAATCAAGTATTTTTTTATATTTTAAAAATATTTAAAATATGCAACAATATGGCAAACGTGTATGTTCTGTATTCAACACAAAAAGGAAAAATATAAAAAGTAAATCATTTGTTCATATCATGATAATATATATAAATATATATATTATATATATATATATATATATATATATATATATATATATATTATATACACATTATATACTTTCCAAATAAGGAAGCCTTTTTTTTTTTTTGTTCCTATTTCATTTTTGTTTTCTGTTTTTACGAATAATGAGTAGCGTATACACCATCGAAAAATTGAATGATATATTAAAATATAATATAAGAGGAAATAAAAAAAAAGAAGCGAAAATAAAAAGTAATCATGATATTATAAAGGTAAAAGAAAAAGAGAAAGGAGAAAATTACAATGACAAATATTTAAATAAAAGTAAACTTATAGGGAAAAAATATATTGATAAAGTTATAAATGAATGTAATGATATATATATAAATGATTATTTATATAATAATAAATTATATCAACATATATATAATATGCATGATAATAAAAAAATAAATAACGACATTAGAATGATGAATCAAAATAATAATGACATTAGAATGATGAATCAAAATAATAACGATATAGAATATAAACAATATACCAATTTAAATATAGATAATAAATTATGTAAAGTTAAAGGACAACATTTATATCAAGGAAAAGCTGGTATTACAAATGAAATTATTATAGAAACATTTAATACAAATGAAGAATGTATTTATGTAGAAAATTGTATATTAGAAGTATATATAAAAAGAAAAGATCAAATCGATAAACTAAATTATAATAAAAATGAATACATAAATACTCCATATAATGATAATAATATGTATGGGAAATTTATAAATAATAATCTTTTTAATAAATATTTATATGATAAACATCATTCTTTAATCAATTTAAATTATAATAAATATAATATAAATGCCAACTTTTCGAATTATAAAAATGTAGGTGAGTATTCCTCAAAACAACATGAACATCAATATGATACACATGAAGGAAATGATGATGATGTGTCATATGATCCGCCACATCTAAAAAATAATGAGCATGATACAAATCATATACAAACAAACGTTAATGTTAATGATGATGATGTTAATGATGATGATGTTAATGATGATGATGATAATAATAATAAGTTATGCGTCCCGAACAATATAAATGAAAAAAAAAACACATACTGTATTATGACAAAGAAACATATTAATAATCATCATCCCTATCATGATCATTATAATAATAATAATAATAATACAACATACTATGATACCATAAAAGAGGGATACTTAAATAATAATTTAGAATACGATGAAGAATCTAATAAATTAATCAAAGACAGCATAAAATGTAATGTAAAAGATTTAAAGAATGGTACTTATATTATTACTTATAATTTAAAAAAATGTGGACATTACTATTTATCTATTTTTCATAATAAAAAACATATAGCTGAATCTCCATATCTTCTTGAAATAAAACCATCAGAAGCTTATGCTGCAAATTGTGTAATTTATAAGAACGATATTACTAATCAGTTTATTATTCCTTACGACAAAAATGAAGAAATGTTATCATGTGATGATAATAAAAAAATATATAAAAATAATATAATATGCGATTACAATAATATTTGTGATTATAATAACATTTGTGATTACAATAATATTTGTGATAATAATAACATTTGTGATTATAATAATAATGTACCGTGTGAAGGAACTCTTCATCGTGCATCTAATAAGACAGACAAGATACATCACAACGATCGTGAGAATAAAAAAAAAATGCATCTTTTAAAATTTACAAAAGAAGAAGAGGAAGAAGAACTAAACAAAACTTTTAATAACTTCTTTATACAATGCTATGATGCTTACGAAAATAAAATATGTAAAGGTGGAGACATTTTAGAAGTAGAAGGTATTGGTGATATAAAGATAATTAATATCCAAGATTTAAATAATGGTACATATGAAGTGATATATAAATATATCAAAAGTAATGTTGAAAATAATAATAATAATAATAATTATTATTATTATTCGAATATATATAGAGAAATCCATGTTACTTTAAATAAAGTACATATTAAAGGGTCTCCATTTAGAATTATTTTTAAGAATGATAATAATATGTATTATATAAATAAATTAAAAAATATTTTACAAATAGAAGATTATAATATTAATTCATTTGAATTAATAGAAAGAATATTAAATATAATAAAATCATATAAGAACCATATAAAAGATAATTTTATAATAGATGAGAAAATTATAAATTCTTTATTATACTCTGATCCTTTTATGAATATAAATTCATATTATTATAATAAAAAAGAATTATATGAAATATTACAAAAAGTTGATATACAACTTATATCTTTAATGTCTATACCTATGAAAGAACAATTATTTCATTATATTAAATATATAAATAATGATCACAAAATCGTACAATTAAAAAAGTTATTATTTAATGATTTAATATATGAATTAGGATATATATTAAAAAATATTAATCTTTATTATCATTTTTTTCAAAATGACATGGAAGATCTCAAAAGTAAAAGAATTTTACAAAATCAAATAATTAAAGAAGCTAATATTATGTATAAATCATTAAGAGATAAAAATATACATACATTACCTTTTAACTTTTCTATTAATGATATGAACATATATAAACAAAATTTAACAAATAAAAAAAAACAACTCTTACAAAAACATAATATGTTAGTACAAAAATATAAAGATATAAAAATGAAAGAAAAACAATTTATACAAGATAGAAAACAATTAACAAACCAATTAACCAAGAAATATCAACTCCACCAATATGTTTATGAACGATCAACAAATGCATTAGTAGAAATTAATACAAACTTGAAAAAAAAAACTATACAAAGTATTAAGCAATATACAGCTTATGAGCAAAAGTTGTTATCCTTAAAAGGTCACAACAAAACAACACTCAAAGAAAAATAATAATTAAAAAAAAAAAAAAAAAATAAAATTTTAAAAAAATTAAAACAAAATAAAATAAAAATAAAATTAAATTAAAATAAAATAAAATAAAAATAAAAATAAAATATAATTGCTTTTATATATATATAATATACTTTTCTATTCAGGTTACCGTGTTTTATTTGTTCTATTTTTTTTATTATGCCTATTATACATACATACATAATATATATAT
>NC_033651.1:514331-516402 GCF_001601855.1 Plasmodium reichenowi | reverse complement strand
TTATATATATATATTTAATATATGTTCTCAATAATAGCTAGCTGAAAAAAAAAAAAAAAAAAAAAAATTAACATTTTGTAAAACCTTTTTTTTTTTAGTCATCATTTTTGCACATAAAAAAAAAAAAATAAAACTATTACATATATATATATATATATATATATATATATATATGTATGTATGTATGTATATACATTTATATATTCATTTACATTTTTATCACAATGGAAACTCCTTAAATGCATAGATGTTCTTAAAGCTTGTGAAGGTATAAATAAATGTATATAACATATATATAATATTATCAAAGTAAAAGTGCTTGCTTACTAATTTGCGTGCTTCTGATTTTTCAGATGAACATTGGAAAATCTGGTAAATCATTAAAAAAATGTGTGGACTATTCCTTATATCTAGTGACGGATGATAAGTTTTTGAAAGATAAAGAAAATGTATGCAGAACATTTGTTAATAAAATAATACAGGGTGTTTTAGGAGGGGTGGGGTTAATACAATTAAGATTAAAAAAATCAGATGATATATATTTTTATAATACTGCAGTGAAAATGAAAAAGTTATTATTACCTTTTAATGTTCCTCTTATTATAAACAATAGATTAGATATATGTTTATCTGTTAATGCTGATGGAGTTCATTTAGGGAAAAGTGATTTACCTTTATATCATGCTAGAAATATATTAGGCGAAAATAAAATTATAGGTGCTACTATAAATTTTAGTGATGAAAAAGATATAGAAATGTGTATCAATAATAGAATAGACTATATAGCACATGATCATACTTTATATGAATCAACAACGAAAAAAACAATCGTATCCAATGAACAGGGTTTAAAAGAACAAATACAAATTCTTGAAAATAAAATAAAATATCTTTATCATAAAGGGAAAATTATAAAAAGTCATAATAATACTGATATTAATTTTAAAAATATAATCCCACCAATTATATTAATAGGTGGAATAAATACAAATAATATACAAAATACAATGATATCCTTTTCTAACACATGTGAAGGTCTAGCTGTTGTGTCATGCATACTTGATGAAAATTCCCCTTCATTTGTTAATACTTTAAAATTAAAATATATAATAGATAAATATAAAAAAAGTGATCACGTTGCTTTTATTAATATGTATAGCAGTTGTTTAAATTATTTATATTATCAGCATATAGATATAGAAGAACAGTTAAATTTACCTGTAATTTTTCATTCAACAAAACAAAATATGAATACATTCCTTGTTACAAATATGATGTTAGATAAAAATAAATCATTTTGCATACCTTTTAAAAATAACGACTATTTTGATATTATATCTTTAAATGAATTTTTTAAAAATTATGAAAAGGCAAATCTTTTTCTTTTTCATTCGTCGTATGATTTGTTTTTAAACAATAATAATAAAATTGATAACACTATAAATGGTATATTAAATAAAGGGAAACATGATGATCATTTATATGAGAATATAAACGAGCAAATTATTAAAAGGATTATTCAATTAAAAGATATAAAAAAAGAACACATGGGACATAATATATTTATACTTATTGGTGAAGAAATATGGGATCTATTCAACAAACATGTTTATCCACAATTTTTTAATTCGAATTTTTTTTTTATTATAAAGAAGCATTCAACTATCCAATCTACCATGTCTGAACAATGGTTATATTATGATACACAAAATGCATGTATACAATATAACCGTAATATTATTAATATTTTTTTAAAAAACGCACATTTTTTCTCAGAAGAAAATATTAAAAAATTCAGTTTATTAATGTCTTACTTTCTCATTGTACAAGACAAAAACATAACCCCACAATTTTTACAGCAAATTGGAACCCAAGGGGGAACGAATTTCCACGAGCAAACATTATGGAAATTTATAGCAACAGTGGACATTTCTTTGAAATTGGTTGAGAAGAGTATGGGTATATAAAAAAAAAAATATACATATGTATAAATAAATAAATAAATAAATAAATATATATATATAAATAAATATATATATAAATTTATTTATATATTTGTGTGTGTGTGTGT
>NC_033651.1:506886-514064 GCF_001601855.1 Plasmodium reichenowi | reverse complement strand
AAAAAAAAAAAAAAACAACATAATAATAAAATATGAATAAATATAAAAAAATATAAAATATAAAATATAAAATATAAAACATAAAATAATTTATATTTATTTGTACCGATTTTGTGTAAAATTTAAGGTGTACACACATATATATATATATATATATATATTTATTTATTTATTTATTTATTTATTTATTTATCTATCTATCTGTTTTATATGTTTTTGGTAATATAAAATTTTAATTATGATAAACCCTGAAGAACAACAGTTCAAGGAAGGGGATCTGGTGTGGTGCAATAAAATTCCGTCCACATGTGAAGAGGAAGATGTTTTATATATTTTATGTCGTATAATAGAAAAAAAAAGTGAGGATCACATAATATTAACAAAATATGACAATGAGACAAATGGTTCTACGTTTGTGTGTGAATCAAAACATTTATACAATGCTAATAATAATAATCCATTTTCATTAGATGAAGATGATATGATTAAATTAAAACATTTTAATGAACCTACAGTATTGTATCATTTGCATGGGAGATATGAGAAAAATATTTTTTTTACAAAGATGGGACCATTATTAATTTATGTGAATCCTATGGAAAAAGAAAAAAATGATGTGAATAACACATTTAATAAAATAAATAATATTAATGATATATCTAATGATGTAATAGAAAAGTATAAATATAGCCATTCTAGTGATGATGTAAAATTGAATGAATATTATGTTGGTATGAGTGCTTTAAAATATATGAATGTATTAAAAAAGAATCAATCAATTATTATAACAGGAGAATCAGGATCTGGTAAAAGTAAAATATTTAATAGTTTATTAAACTTTTTTAGTAATGAAAGAATATTCCCTGTCAAAGAAAAGTTTGAAATAAAGAATAATGATAATATTAATACATCAGAAATATTAAAACATGGTAGTATTATTATGGAAGCACTTGGAAATGCAAAGACTAGTAAAAATAACAATTGTAATAGATATGCTAAATATTGTATATTACAAATGGATAAAGACAAAATTAAACATTTATATATGAAAAAGTTTTTATTTGATAAAGAACGTTTAATTAATAGAAGAAGTGATGAAAATAACTTTCATATATTTTATTATATCTTAAATGGATCCCCAGAAAATTTTAAGAAAAAATATTTTTTTAAAAATTTAGAAGATTATAATATATTTAAAAATGATTCTATTCGTGATAATTCAAATGATGAACAAAATTTCATACAATTATTAACATCATTAAATATTCTCTTTGATGATGATAAAAAACAAATAGATTTTTTCTTTTCCCTTTTGTCAGCTATATTATTATTAGGAAATATACAAATGATAAAAAGCCCCAAAAAATCTTTATTCCGTCAAAATTTTATTTGTGAATTTCCATCAAATTATAAACAATTACAAGAGCAACTAGAATCTGTAGATGAGTCCCACATATGGAATATGTCAAAAAGATCTTCATCTAGTGCATCATATGATGAAGGATCATTTAATTTACCAAATATGGATTCCTCTGAATATCTGGACAAAAACACTTACATCTTTTTAGTCGTTAGTAAACTGTTAGGTATAGATGCTGAAACGTTTTTAAAATATTTTACTTCCGGTTATTTATTAAATGAGATAATATTGATGAAGGGGCAAAATGAAATGAAGGTGCAACAAAAAATCGATCGTTTTATGAAAACATGTTATGAAGAATTATTAAACTGGGTTATATGTAAGATTACTACAAAATATAATGATAACTTAATAAATAATAAAGAAAAAGAGATAATACAAAAGAACGAAATCTTTGAAAATGATAAGAGTGAAAAAAATGATAATTACATAAATATATTGGATATCATTTATTTCGAGAACTTAAAAGAGAATTCTTTAGAACAATTTTTAATAAATACAACAAATGAGTTTATATTAAAGGTATATACAGATTTTTATTATAAGAAAAGGGAAAATATCTATAAGCAAGAAGGGTTGGAATTATCATGTGATTCGATCTATATAGATAATGAACAATTATATAAAATATTAATATCTAAAGAAGGATCTTTATTTTCTCTGTTAGAAAATATATGTACAAAAAAATCTTTTGACAAAAGTAATTTATGTTCTACAATTGTAAATAGATTTATAAAAAATCCATATATTAATGCGAATTCATTAGAAGTAAATAAAGCGTTTATAATTATTCATTCATATAGTCGGATATCATATAAAACAGAACATTTTATTGAAAAGAATGTAGACATATTAACACGTGGATTTATTGAAATGATAAAAAAATCAGACAATAAATACATGCAACAATTTTGTAGTTCTTATGATTATGATACAAGTGGGAAAATAATGGAAGAGAATAAAAGATTTAGTGTTAATAAAAATTTTAAATTATTTAAAAAAGAATATGATCCTAATAATCAAATGGCTGTAACATTATTAAGGAATAATTTATTAGAATTAACCAATTCGATTGAAAAAAGTTTTTGTCACTTTATTATGTGTATAAATACATGCAGGAAAAAAATCAGTACTGAAATGGTTCCTCATTTTGATAAGAAGCTTGTGTTAAGTCAGATTACAAATTTTCATATGATGATAGAAGCAGATCAGTTTAAGGATGAATATTTTCCTCACATGTTTTCCTTTTTCGAATTTGTACAAATTTTTAAATGTTTAAAGAATTACAAGAAAAGAAATCATGAGGGCGATGATATTCATGTAGATGAAAATGTGAATAACATGGAAAATATGTATCATACAAATAATCCTTTTGATAATGTAGAATTAAATGATAATAAAACAGTATGTGAACAAATATTGGGATATATGAAAATAGGAGAAAAGAATTGGACAATCGGAAAAAATATGATATTCCTTAATGAGAAATCTATTAATATATTAGTTGATTCAGTATATTACATGTCGTTAAATTCTTTAGAAAATGAAAGTAGAAAAGAACAATTTTCTGATTTGAAAGAAATGATGGAACAAAATGAAAAAGGACACAAATATGAGAAGATGGAATTGGAATATATAAATATGGATTATGAAAATGTGGAGATACAAATGGAAGAAAATGATCATCAATCATATTTAAATTGTGAAAACAAAAATGTTGATACGATTAAAGAGACAAATGTAGAAATAAAAATCGGAAGTTATAATACAGAGTTAAATAATAAAAGAGTTGACCATGATATTGTGGATAATAAATATGATTGGAATGATAATGTTCATAGAAAGAGTAGTACAAATATATCATATAATGATTATGAAAATATACAAGGAGGGTTGTTAAAAGTTAATTTAAAAAAGGGAGATAATACTTCTCTCTCGGATATGGAAGAAGAATATGTAAATGTAAATGATAAGGAAGAAAACATCAGGAGGATGTCAAACGAGACAGATAAAAAAGGAAGTAAAGTGAAAAGGAAGAGTAGCTTACTTAGATTATCCACAAGTTTGAGAAGTTCTTTCCAGAAAATGAAAAAGAGCAAATTGAATGAGAAGGGGGAAAAGGTAAAAGAGAACGTAAGCGAAAATGTAAGCGAAAATGTAAGCGAAAAGGTAAGCGAAAATGTAAGCGAAAATGTAGGCGAAAATGTAGGCGAAAATGTAAGCGAAAAGGTAAGCGAAAATGTAAGCGAAAATGTAGGCGAAAAGGTAAGCGAAAATGTTTGTGAGGAGAAGGATGATGGTTATGGAGTTATGAATTTTTTGAACAACATCAATTTTTATAAAAAAGGATTGAAAGAATTAAACAATGCTATAAAAAATTTTAATCCAATCAATGGAAAACTCAAAAAGGATAAGTTTTTTAATATGGGAATTCATAATTTTTATAACAAAAAGAAGAATTTCTTCTTAGACTCCAAAAGGGGAAGCGATGCTAGTAAGAAGGGGGAGGAAAATAAAAATGAAGAAGATAATATGGATGTGGAAGATAATAAAGGTGAAGAAGATAATATAGATGTGGAGGAAAATAAAAATGAAGAAGATAATAAAAATGTGGAGGAAAATAAAAATGAAGAAGATAATAAAAATGTGGAGGAAAATAAAAATGTGGAAGATAATTTAAATGTGGAAGATAATTTAAATGTGGAAGATAATTTAAATGTGGAAGATAATAAAAATGAAGAAGTTAATATATATGTGGAAGAAAATAAAAATGAAGAAGATAATATAGATGAAGAAGTTAATATATATGTGGAAGAAAATAAAAATGAAGAAGTTAATATATATGTGGAAGATAATTTAAATGTGGAAGAAAGTAAAGATATAGAAGTACAAAGTGATGAACAAAAAATAGATGAAAATTATGACGAGGATGCAAAAAGTAACATTATAGAGGATATGAATGAAGATCAAAAAATAGATAAAAATAATGAAGAAGATATAAAAGATTATGTTATAGAAGATATAAATAAGGAACAAAATAATTATAATCAAATGTTTAAAGTTGAGGATAATAATATTATCGATTTAGACTACGTTGATTTATCAAACATTGAAAAATGTATGAATGAAGAAGATACAAATAATATGGATGAGGATGAAAAAAATAATATGAAAGATGATATAAATGAGGAACAAAATAACAATGATGAAATTTATAAAAGTGATGATCATGTTGTTAATTTAGATAATACTAAAAAGGATGTAAATCAAAATGATAAGAGTAATGTGACAGAGGAACTTGAAAATATGAACTGCATGAAGGTAAAAACTGAAGATGATAAGAGGGAAGGCACGGAAATGTGTGAAGTGAAGGAAAATAAGCCTGATGATAACCAAATAAATAATGTTCAGAAGAAGAAAAAAAAAAAAAGAAGAAGAAAAAAGAAGAAAAAGAGCCCTCTAAATAATGTGGAGGATAAGCGCATGGTGGATAACGATGTGACGGAAAAGGACATATCGGATGAAAAATATATGATAGATGATGATAATAATATGATGAACCCTGATAATGTAACAAATGTTAATAAAGACATTTTAAATATTGAAAATGTTATGATATATGACTACCATAATGTACCAGACCATGATAATATGATGAATGAGAAAAAAATGGATAATATGGAAAATGAATATGACAAAATAAAAGAAGAAAAAAAAGATGATATGGAAAATGAATATGACAAAATAAAAGAAGAAAAAAAAGATGATATAGAAAGTGAATATGATAAAATAAAAGAAGAAAAAAAAGATGAGATAGAAGGTGAATATGATAAAATAAGAGAAGAAAAAATAGATGAAATAGAAGGTGAATATGATAAAATAAAAGAAGAAAATATAGATGAGATAGAAAGTGAATATGATAAAATAAAAGAAGAAAAAATAGATGAGATAGAAAGTGAATATGACAAAATAAAAGAAGAAAAAAAAGATGATATAGAAAGTGAATATGATAAAATAAAAGAAGAAAAAATAGATGAGATAGAAATTGAATATGATAAAATAAGAGAAGAAAAAATGGATGAGATAGAATTAGATAATAAAGAAAACATGGAAGATCAGAAAGAGGAGGAATATGTAGAGGAAACTAAAATAAGAGATGATAAAATAAGAGAAGAAAAAATAAGAGAAGAAAAAATGGATGAGATAGAATTAGATAATAAAGAAAATATGGAAGATCAGAAAGAGGAGGAATATGTAGAGGAAACTAAAATAAGAGATGATAAAATAAGAGATGACAAAATAAGAGAAGAAAAAATGGATGAGATAGAATTAGATAATAAAGAAAACATGGAAGATCAGAAAGAGGAGGAATATGTAGAGGACACTAAAATAAGAGATGATGAAATATATTATGATAAAATGGGTGATGTGGAGAAAAATAAATCAACTAGTAATATTGGTATAGAATTATATGATAATGAAAAAAATAGTGATGATAGCTGTGTGCATAATGAAGATTCAAACAACTTGACAAAATGTGATGAAGAAGATTGCCTTGATGAGAATACAAAGGATTGTTATGATGATTATATGGATGAGAATTATATAGATTTTAACTTTAGTTGTGTTAAGGCTATAACTTTAAATAAATTAGGAAATATGAATGAGCTATCATGTTATAAAAATGATGAAAATGATATTATACAAACGTTGTTTGATTATTATGATTGTTCATATGACAAGGCATATGAAAATTGTTTTTTTGAAAATAGATGGGATGATATTGTTGAAGAAGAAGATTCTTTTATTTTTTTAAATGTATATAATAACAAAGAGATGAGTAATTTGAGAAATTCCGAAAATAAAGATATGTTATTAAATCATTTAAATGATATATATATATGTAAAAATAATGAGAAACAACATGTAATGAAGATTATTAAAAGAATGAAAAATGCTATGGAAAAGGTGCATGGGAATAAGTGGAATATACTATTCAGTTTTTCTGATTGTTCTATAAGATCATTTATACATAATAAAGATAATGTGCATATTGAAAAGAATGTTGATTTATTAAAAGATAAAATATTATTTTATAATGAAGAATATTGTATATATAATAATAAAGAAAATGAATTAACTGAATATAAATATAATAATCCTATTGTAGAATATGTTGCATTACCAAGAAATAAAGAGGTACATGAAATATGTATATCAAATAATATACATAAAAACTTTATTAAAAATAATTATAAAATTATGTGTTTTCAGCCAACAAAAATATCATACAAGGATTTCTTAAAATCCAAATTATTTTATAAATCTATAAATTATACAAATTTCCAAACACGAAACATAACACAGGTAACTATTGATTTCTCTTATATGGATGATAAAATGAAAAACAATTTTAAACAACATGTAATAAATGAATTTGTAAATAATCCCAACATAACTAAGGAAGATTTATCAAATAGTTTATTCCATTTGGCAACATATTTCTATCATGAAAAAAATAAAGAACCAGGAACGTGGTGTGTGTTCATATCTGAGGAAAAGGGTTTTGCTGGTGCAGTTAATATAGTAAAAAATAAATATTTACGAATGACAGCTCAAAATAAAAATAAAAGATATAACATCCTTGTATTCAAAACGCCAGCATTGTAAATGGGAAAAAAATGTAAATGGAAAAGTATATGCGTAAATGTTTTTATTTATTTATTACTTTTTTTTTTTTTTTTTTTTTTTTTTTTTT
>NC_033651.1:493594-506579 GCF_001601855.1 Plasmodium reichenowi | reverse complement strand
AGAAAAAATAGTAAAATATTACTAAAAATTTTTTACCTGAACAGTTCAGGATTTTTTTTTTTTTTTTTTTTTTTTTTTAAATTAAATATATAGATAATAGCTCACTATAATATATATAGAAAAGAATATTTAAAAATATTTTTATTTAAAGAGGGTAATATATATATATATATATATATATTTAAGTGTGATATAATTTGACCTTTGTATATATATTTTATTATTATTAATTACTGATAGTTCCTTTTTTTGTTGAATAATCAAAAACAGTTCCATCATCCGAAATTAAACATTCTCCAGTCATTCTTGCTCTCATTTCGATAGCTAATTTTTTACTTAAGGTAGTACCATAAGTATTAATTCCGAAATTTTTTGTTCTTTTACAACCACTTGGACTTCTCCATTCAGCTCTCCAAGCTTGTACAACACCATTAATTCTAATCATATATACTCCTGCAGGTGTTGATCCTGTTTTTTCCATTTTGTTTATCATATTAACATCGTCTACTTCTTTTTTAAGATTTTTGTTTAAAGAATTTTTTGAATAATGTTTATTAAAAGTTTCTCCTTTCATATCTTTACCTGATGATTTTAAAAGATCATCTGTTGTATGATCAATATTTAAATTTTCATATGAAATATTTTTATTTATTCTTTCGTTATTTGAAAGATGTACGTTATTATTATCTGTTATTTCTTTGGTTATATTAAGGATATGATCATTTTGATTATTTTGATTATTTTCTATATGTGTAGTATAATTATGATTATTTTTTTTATTATTGTTTATATGATTTTCTGAGTCCTGATTTTTATGAGAATTTCCATATGCATCATCTTTATTATTTTGCTGAGATATGTTTATATTTTTAGAACTTTTTCTTCCTCTCTGTACTTTAACAGGATCAGGATTATGTAGGTGATGAAAATTTTTATCATCTTGATAATTAGCGTCATTTGTGATATTTGTGATATTTGTGATATTTGTGATATTTGTATAATTTGTATAATTTGGATAATCCTTATAATTTTTATCGACGTGTTCATTATTCAGATCATTCATATTGTTAGTTTCTTTATCTTGTTTTATATCTTCATCACCATCATCATCATCATCAATTTGATTGTTGTTTACAACTTGTGTTGTATTGTTACTTCCAACAATGCTGTTGCTGGTGGGTCCTTTATATTTATCTTTGGCCTCCTCGATATCGTTGTTAAGTGGGTCTACATTCAAAGGGTAAAAAAAAAAAAAAAAAAATAAGAAAAATATAAAGAAAAATATAAAGAAAAATAAGAAAAATATAAAGAAAAGGAAAAAATAATCATATATATATATATATATATATATATATATATATATATATATATATATATATATATTAAACATATAAACCTACTTGTTAACAAATTCGAAGAGTAGAGGTCCTGGTCTATGATCTCCTTTTTCGTTATTTGATCAGATTTATCATTTGTGCGATATAGCATTTCATCATTATTTTCCTGTGATTTAATTAGAATATCATTGGTTGGATTATTTTTCACAATAGGAGATATAGAATTCTCTTTTTTATTTCCATGTCCATTTTTTTTATAAACATTTTCGAATTTTTTTCTTGCTGCTATTGCTAAATTTCTAGCTTTTTCTTCTCCAAATTTGTTTATAGAAAAATATCTTTTTTCTTGTTTTCCGTTTGAATACCAATTAGCACAGAAAGCTTTTTTAGAATCTTGATAGAAAACACCTTGTGGTAATTTAATTGATTGATCTGTTATATTTTGTTGATCACCTAACTTTTTATTATTACCTTTGGTATAAGTATTATTACAATTTTCTAATGATTTACAATAGGAATATTTCAAATATATATTTTTTGTATTTCTATTTTCTATTTTGTTTATATTATCAATGTTCTTTTTATTCGATAAATTAACAGAAGAACATCCTTCAAGTTTTGTCTCTTCATTATTATTGTTTAAATAGTTGTACGGTTGGCTATTATAGTCATTATAAAGGTGATAATTATTATTATTATCATTATTATTATTATTATTATTATCATCATTATTATTATTATTATCATTATTATTATTATTATCGTCATTATTATTATTATTATTATCGTCATTATTTTTATTATTATCGTCATTATTTTTATTATTATCGTCAATATTTTTATCTTGTTGATGATACTTTGTTTTAGACTGATCATAATTTATAACATCTTCATAATTAAGATAATTATTATTTTTTTTATATGTAATATCATTGTTATTCATGTAAGTACCTGGAATATACATACCATCTACATGTAACATCATATTTTCATTCATATAATTATCTTTGTTTATATAATCATGTATGCTACTATTATTTGGTGAATTCATTTGACTTTTTTCTTTATATTCTTGTTTTGTTTGTACATGATCGTTTTGCTTATGAACCACAATTTGACTTCTATTATTTTCATTCTCCTTGTCGTGATTTAAATCACTATATATATTATTTGTGTTTGTTTGTAAGGATAAGGATAAGGATGTTTTATTAATAAAATTTTCTTGAACATTTTGATTTTGATCATATTGTATATCATTAAATATATGATCACTATATGTATTATTCTTGAAGTTGACATTATTATATGATGAAATATTTATATCGGAATTGTGTTTGTTATTATAAGAATAAAGCATATTAGTATCAATTTCATTCTTTATATTTATATCATGTTGACTATTCTGTATTACATCATTATTATTACTAATATTACTAATATTACTAATATTATTATTATTATTATCATTATTATTATTATTATTATTATCATCATTATTATCATCATTATTATCATCATTATTATCATCATTATTATCATCATTATTACCATTTTTTTCATTTTTCTCATTATTTTTATTATTGCTCATATTCGTTTTTTTTTTCTTCCTTTCATTAATAAATTCTTTACTATCATTATTAGTATAATGATCATGAGTATATGATCGTCTTTTATATAAATGTCTTCTCGTATCTCTCTTATTCGTGTTATTATTATCATTATTTATATTATTATTTTTTGGTAAATGTATTCCAGTATTTCTTGTCGACATGCCTCTTTTACTTACAATATTATCTACATGTATATTATTCACATAATTTTCTTTATTATCTTTTAAAAGTTCTGGAGACTTGATAGGACAAGTGTTTATGTTCATGGGTTCAGCGTTTGTCACAGGCTGTGTATCCTCAATATGGTTATCTTTCACATTATTTACATTATTTATATTATTTACATTATTTACATTATTTACATTATTTACATTATTTATATTATTTACATTATTTACATTATCGTTTGAATTCCCATTCACATTATTTACATTATCGTTTGCATTTCCATTATTAATAATTTTATGAGTTGCGTCTTTTTCATTTTTATCATTTTTATTTTTACTGGTAGGTCCTTTTTTGCCTTTCAAGTTTTTTGTCTTATTTTCAAAAGCAAACCTAGCTTTTATAGCTAGACTCCTAGCTTCATCCCATCCATAATATTTAATTTTGAATCGTCTTTTAATTTGTTTTCCTTCTTCATACCAGCTACCTATCCAAGCTTTTTGTGATTTATCAAAATATACACCCCTTTGAGGTTTTAATTCGGAACAAGCTATCTTGGTTTCATAATCTTCATTATTGTCTAATATATTATTTTTCATTTTATTATTGTTGTTACAATTATTTATTTTTCGAGTTGTAATATTACTTTTATTATTTTTATTAATTAAAGATGAGTCTACATTTGTTTTTATTTTATCTTTATTATTTACATCACACAATGAACCATTATTATTATTGTTCATAACATTTATATGCATATTTGTTATCGTATTTGTCTTTTCCTTTTTACTATAATATTTCGTATCACACTCATAATTTTTTACATAATTCTGATTAACTACTTTAGTTCTTCTGCCTCTTCCATATTCTGGGGTGATATCTGTATTAAGGAAACCACTCCTGTTCTTTTCTTCTTCAATCTTATTTCCTAAAGAAAAATAAAGATAAACAAATATATATATAGTAAACATATTATATATATTAAACATATTAAATATATTAAACATATTATATATATTAAACATATTATATATATTAAACATATTATATATATATATATATATTACATATATTACATATTATATACATTTATACTTTCCCAACAATTATTTTTAATATATATAATTTCCATCCTTTTTATTACCCGCTGATGATACTTGTGCACGAAATCCCTTTCTCTTATTATACACAGTACCATAAATGTTGTCCTTTTCTTTATCATTTAATTTTCTGTGATTTAATAATGACTGTGAATACATATTTCTATTCTTTAAGATATTCATGTTTTCATTATCGTCATCTCCATAATGGCACGCACCATCTTCTCTGTCTTCATAATGAATATAATTATATTTATTATTTCTCATATTATCATATTCATCTATATTACACATTACATCAAGGTCATTTTCTTGTCTTTGTAAAACATATTTCCCTTTCAAATGTGTTCTTTTCCTTTTTCTAAAATAGTTATCATGTCTCAGGGTATCTTCATCATTGCTGCTTTCATTCAAATCCTCAAATGAATTATATAAATCTTTATTTATGAAAAAAGACGACGAAGAATTCTTATTGTTTCTATTATAACATCTTACAAACTTGTCAAGCATATTATTATTATTATTATTATTATTATAAAGATTAAAGTTGTCATGTGTGCGTTCATGCGCACGCCTCAAATGACGGCGATTAGTATGATTATTACTACCAAACATATTATTATGTTCCTTGTGTTCATTATGCTTAGTATCTTCTGCATGTTCATAATTTTGTGTATCTCCTCCAGGAACCAAAAGATATTGACCTAGCTCATCCATATGTGTATTATGTTCAATATCATTCATATTTGAATATGATAGTGTGGATAAATAATTATTATATTTATTGCATCTATAATAATTATCATACTTATCATACTTACCATACCTATCATACTTACCATACTTACCATACCTATCACCCATATTATCCATATCACCCATATCATCCATATCACCCATATTATCCATATCACCCATATTATCCATATTATCCATATCATCCATATCATCAATATCATATTTATTTTTTTTCCTCAATCTTGTATATTTTAATTTATTCATATAAATTTCCATATTAGGTGAATAAGCACAGCTATTATTATTTTGTGATGACATAACTAAATATTTATTTTTCATATGATAAGGAATTTGTTCTTTTAAATTCTTTTCATAATTTTCTAACATCCTTATATCATTTTCTTGTCTTGAATAATTTTCTTCTTCCTGTACATAATAGTTCTTATCATTTTTATAATTATCTTTGCATACAGTATTATTATTTTGTGGATTACTATAAGAGGATAGGATGCCTTCATCATCTAAGCTGAGTGTAAAATTTCCTTGAGCGTTTTTTTTATTCTTGATTAAATAATTATTCTGAGAAAATACTTCAATTTCTTTATTATTATTTTCTGTTAATCTACAATACTTTTCCTTTGTATAATTATAATGATTATTATGATTATTATGATTATGTTTATCTTTATCATCGTTTGAAAGGTATGTTCGATTGTTATTAATATGATCATTAATAAAATATTTTGGATCGTTATAATCCTGTTTATCGTTTCTTTCTTCACTAGGTTGTACATATTCGTCTTGTCCATTTCTCATGGTAGAATCCGAAATATTCATATTTTTTGAAATATATTTATTAAGATAATCATATATATATTCATTATTTATTTGTGGCACATTTTGGTTTTTATTTTTCTGGGACTGTTCATATAAATATAATAAATTTAACAAGTCATTAATCATATTATTATTGTTATTCATATGGATATTATTGTTATTCATATGGATATTATTATTATTGTTTACATGTCCATTAGATGAGTTGTAAATCATTTTTTCATTATAAAGATGATTCAAGAAATTATTATAATCATCATCATACTTATTAAAATTATTATTATTGATGAGATTGTTATATGTGTGTATAGGATTTATCATTTCATTATTTTTTATATAATTATTACCTACAGAATTATTCATATTTTTATAAATACGATCATTTTGATTATATTGATGATTATTTAGATATTTTGAATTATAATGTTTATTTATAAAACAATTATTATTTCTGTTAGTATATGGAATATTCTTTAGATAGCTATATACATTGTTCATCTTATTTTTAATAAATGTATTATTATTATTATTTTCATAATTAAAAGAATTATCTACACCTTGAATATTATTATTATTGTAATTTTTATAATTTATATAATCTTTGGAACGTTTCAAATTTTTGGAACTTCCCTCTCTTTCGTCTCTTCCGTCAATTCTGTCTCTTCCGTCTCTTCCGTCTCTTCCGTCTCTTTCATCTCTTCCGTCTCTTTCATCTCTTTCATCTCTTTCGTCTCTTTCATCTCTTTCGCCTCTTTCTTCTCTTTCGTTTGTTTGGTTGTTGTTTATAGCCGAGTTGTGGTCTCCCACATATTTTAAACATAACAACAATTTTTGATAATATAAAATATCTTGTACACTTAAATTTTTATTTTTTATTAGATTTAAAATATTCTCCTTACAGTTCATTTCTTTAGTTATTGTTCTTGTACTTATTTCATTTCTCATCTGATCATAGTTCTTGTTCGTGTTCGTGTTTGTGTTTGTGTTCGTGTTTGTGTTCGTGTTTGTGTTCGTGTTCGTGTTCGTGTTCGCGTTCGCGTTCGTGTTCGTGTTTGTGTTCGTGTTCGTGTTCGTGTTCGCGTTCTTTTTATGGATATTAATATTATTGTCTTTATTATTTCCATTATTATTTATAACTTGTTCTTTTTTATCATATTGTTCACTTATATTATTATTTCGATGTATATCCTTTTGTTCACTTATTATATCATTATTATTCTCGTCTTTGTTGCTTTGTTCAACATTCATCATATTATAATTATAATTATTATGCTCGTCATCTGAATCATTCAAATTATAAGTCAAGTCTGTTGTGTTGTTATATAACTCTGATAGTTTACATGCTAAATCTTTTACTTTATAAATAATATCGCTTTTATTTGTATTTTTATTTCTATTTTTCATGTTATTATTATTTTTTATATTATAATCATTTAATTTATAGGTCAAGTCAGCTAATTTGATATTATCTTCATCATAATCATCATCACCATTATCATCACCATTATCATCACCATCACCAGCACCATCACCATCATTATTATTATTTTTATTTATATTATTATTTTTATTTATATTATGACCATTTTCATTTTGAAGATGTAAATCATCCATAGAATTATAAATATGTTTATTATAAAAATAATAATTTTCCAAATCATCGTTAATATTGTTATTATTTTTTTTCTTGTCCCTAAATATATTGTTTTTATTATTATTATTATTGTTGATATTGTTATGTTTTGTGTTATATCTACATTTTTCATCTTCAAATAAAAAATCGCATTCATTAATTTCCTGTAATATATCTGCATGTTTATTTTTATACATGCTTCTTAGATCGTTAAGATCTTTTAATGTTTGTATATAACTTTTATCATCAATATGTATATTTTGATCATCTTCATTATATATATAATAGTTATGCATATGTGTTCTTTTGTATTGACATAATGAATTACTCCTATTATTTATATTGTCACCTTTTTGATTTGAAATATCATGAGAAAATCTATGATCACTATTACAAAAATTATACACATTATTATGATTATTTTCGTGTCCACTTTTTATGTTAGTAACAAATGAATTAATATTATTATTATTATTATTATTATTATTATTTTCATTATCTCCTTTTTTTTTATTTATATCGTCTTTATTCATATATCCTTCATATAAAACATTAGCCCTTATATAATCTAATATATTATCATGAAGATATTCATTATTTAACATTTCGATTTTTTTTTCATTATTATAGTATGCATTACATTTTCCTTGTTCAAAAATTTCTTTCACTTTATTATATTCTAAATTTATGCCTCTGTTGTTTGTTATATAAAATTTTACGAGTTCTTCAATTCTTTCTTTCTCATCATTATTATAATTATTGTAATTATTATAATTATTGTTTTTGTAATTACTACAATTATTGTTTTTGTTATTGTAATTATTATTTTTGTTAACCATATTTATATGACCTTCACTCATATCAGGTTCTAACATCTCATGTGGAAAACACCTATTTATAACATCCCTTTTTAATAATATATCCTTTATATGATTAATTATATGTTTTTTAAATGTTGATATATTAATATCGTCGTTTTCATATAACCATTCCCAAAACATGTTCCAATTTTCCTCATTCAAATTTTTTTTCAGAAATTCTCGAATTAATATATTCATATTTAAATTTTCTTTCATATCATAATATTCATCTGTACTCATATTATTTATATTTTGTATAATTTCTATATCACTTTCATTTTTTGTATTGTAATATTCATCCATTTTATCATAATTTATTGTAGATAAATTACATTTATAATTTTTTTCACATGAAATATGGTTAAATTCTTTATTATTAGCACCTTTATAATTTTTTATGTTTTCCACACTATTATTATTTTCGTTATTTATATATGTTTCTTCAGGAGGAGATATGATATGATTATGATACATATATAAAAAATTATTTCTTTTTTCATTGTATATCTCATTATTATAATTATTAATATTATATTTATTATTTTTATCTACGTTTTGTTGCATTTCAGCAATTCTAAGATGATATAGCTTTAAAACAATATTCTTTAATGCATGTAAGCTTAATAAAGATACGCATCCATCATTTTTTAAAATCGGAGAAAATATTAAGGCATATTTATAAATCGTTTCCGAAAATATACTACTCATAATTTTGTTAATACATTTCTTTTTTATTTTATTTCTTTTTTTATTAATATTTATAATATAATCATTACTATAATGTTTAAAATTGGTCATATGATCTGTATTATGTTTTATTATAAGAGGAGACGCGTGGGGAGTATTCCCATCATTCGATTCTTTTTCTGTACACTTTATGAAATTATTATTATGAACATGATTATTATTATCATCTTTCTTTTGTGTATTTATATTTATATCCACACCTTCAGGGTTATCACATCTATTAGGATCATCTTTTGAAGATCTTCTTAAAATATTCAAGGTCTCCTTTTCAAAAGATGTGCTCTCTTTAATTTTAATAGTGCTATTAATTTTTGTTGAATTGTGAATTTGACTTATATTTGATAAGACTTTTGAATTTGTATTATCATTATTTATAAGATCATCGTTTGTAACATTTAAATCGTGCATATGATTTTTTATACTTTTTATATCTTGATAATCTTGATTATTTTGAACATTTTGAACATCTTCATCATTTTGATCATCTTGATCATCTTGAACATCTTCATCATTTTGAACATTTTGATCATCTTGATCATCTTGAACATCTTCATCATTTTGAACATTTTGATCATCTTGAACATCTTGATCATTTTGAACATCTTGATCATTTTGAACATTTCCAAGTTTATCATTTGCTTTTCTTCTTGTTCTTTTTCTTTTTCTTTTTGTTTGTTTTTTTATATCTTCATAAGATGGTATCCTTCCCACATGATCATCCATCTCTTTTGTATATTCCATATGATTATTTTCTTTTACATGATTGTAACTAGTTCCTAGTTCTATTTTTTCATCATTTGGTTCAATGATTACTTTTGCTTTACTTTTTCGTGTTATTCTTTTATAATATTGCTCTTGAGAAAGAGGATCTTTGTTATGTTCGTTTATTCTATTTATTTTGTTGAGTTTTTTTTCTGCTTGATTACATTCGACAGGTATCCCAATTTCCTCCTCCTCAATATACATATTATTAGAGTGATCATTACTAATGTGTTCGTTATTATAATGTTCATTATTATTTAGAGCACATTCGTTTGAATCTCTCATTTTTTCCATTTCAACAAAAGTATTATTATTATGCACATTATGAACAATTTTGTTGTTTTGATTTTGTATTGTTTTATAATCATTATATATAATATTATCATAAATGCTATTTTGCAAATGTACTTTTTTATAAATATCCTCATTCCCATTTTCATTATCTACTTCTATTCCTGTCCTCATATTACTAGGAGCATAATAAATATTATCCTCCTCTTCATCATTATCATTATTATTATATATATTACCATTCCTTTCATCATCATTGTGCTGTGCTCTATTCTTACTTGTTTCATCCTTATGCATCTCATCATATTTATCATCTTGCATATCCTCCTTTTTTATAACACGATTAATCATATGTTCCTTGTGCAACATATATTCTGAGTGTGTATTTTTTAAAAAGAAAATGTTTGACGAAGTTATTGTATCCTTATCCTTGTTATGTCTTGCCAATGGTGATGTCTGATTTTTTGATAAATAATATTTTTTGCTATTCATATCTGTAGAAATAGAATCTAATTTAATTTGTTTATGTGTTATATTATCAAAGGGTTCATTTTTTTCATGTTCATGATGATATAATTTTCTTTTAAAACATCTATTAATAAAAGGATTATATACTTTACCATTATATTTATTTGTATGTTTATTAAGTTGATCACTTTGAATATCATCATCTTTATTATATATAGTAGATAACATGCATTCATAATAATTTTCTTTTTGGTTTGTCAAAACTTTATCTTTTATTGGATATACATATTTATTTGTAGATACATCAAAAATATGACCATTCAACTTTTCAATATCCTCAGTCACAATTTTATTATTATCATAATTCAATTCATCTGATGATGTCTTATTTCTAATCTTTTTTATAATTTTTTTTTTGATCTTATGGTATTTTTTTGTATAAAAAAGAATTGTTTTTAAATCAAAATATGTTTTCTCGATTGATATTATTTGAGTAAAATGATAAAAATAATTCTCATCATTAAATTGGATACATTTAGAACGACAATATTCTTTTAAATAATCTAGAATTTCTAGAAAACATGCTTTTATATTACATAATAATTCTTCAATAAATTTATTCCCATCTGAATTTAATACACCTATCATAATCTCTTTCATCATCTTTTTTTTTAGTTTCATTTTATTATCATCATTATTATAAACACATCTGTTTGTATGTTCCTTCCTGCTTGATACATGTATGTGTATAAAATAACGTAAAATTAAAGGAATATGAATAATTACATTTTTAACATTGTTAAATGGATCAACTGTTCTTATTATATTATTATTCTTCTTAATGCTGTTATTTATTTGGTGTTTGTTGTGTGGGATATCATTATTTTGTGATATATTATTATTTTGTGATATATTATTATTTTGTGAAATATTATTATTTTGTGAAATATTATTATTTTGTGAAATATCATTATTTTGTGACATATCATTATTTTGTGACATATCATTATTTTGTGACATATCATTATTTTGTGACATATCATTATAATTTTCTATAGGAACATCAGGGACCTCTCCAGATACATCGTTCGAGGAGCACTTAACAAAATCTTCTATAAAATTTATATTATTATTTTCTATATATTTTACAAATGTCCATGCTATATCTTCATATACCTTATCACATTCTTTTCCTTCTATATTATTTATATTAATAATTTCTTCTTGATTGAATAAATCATTTAAACACTTAAAAAATTTTTCTGCATTTAAATGATTTTCTTTATTAAGCATACCATTATTATCTTGTGCAATATTATTTTCTTCTTCTATAGTAGCGACATCAAGGTCATTTTCTTTATTTGTATCAGTGTGCTCATTATTTATATTATAATTTCTTTTTGTATTTTCATGTTTATCATTTTTCTTATCACTAAAAATTTTCTTTAAAATATTAACATTAACTTTACCTCTTAAAATATAATATAAGCACCTTCCTACGGATCGTACATCTGGATAACCAGGACGTTTAAACTGATTTGATCCTTCTGAACTTTGGTTCTCTTCCCCCATTTGGTTATCTCCTCCCATTTGGTTCTCTTCCCCCATTTGGTTATCTCCCCCCATTTGGTTATCTTCCCCCATTTGGTTCTCTTCCACCATTTGGTTATCTCCCCCCATTTGGTTATCTCCCCCCATTTGGTTCTCTTCCCCCATTTGGTTATCATCCACCATTTTGTTATCTCCCACCATTTTGTTGACATCTCCTTTTTCATCATTTTCCATATATTTGAATAAAAAATTTTTAATAACCTTATATACATCATTAATATTATATTTCTTTTTTCCATGAGACGAAGAATTGGAGTCCTCTATGATGAAGGACTTGAATTTTTCCAAGTTTTTATCCTTTTCGATATTATGATTATATTCACTTGTGTTGTTATTACATTTAATAATATCATATGTATTAGATATAGATGATTCTATTATATCTCCTTTTTTTTGAACACATAAATTTTTGTCCTTATCTTTTTTTTTTTGATTTTCTTCAAGAAGACATTCTTTGTCTACATCTTTTCTATAAATATTATTTCGGTCACAAGTTTTGTCAACCATATATATATTACATATGTCGTTTACATTCATTATTTTATTTTCATCAATAGTAGAATTAGATTCGAAACAATCGATGCTTTTTGCCTGAATAATATTTGAGACCTTTTTTATTTCGTCCATATAATTCTTGTACTTCTCTTCTTTATTTTCCATAATTTAAATATTTCACAAAAAAATTAATATAAACAAATTAATAAGAAAAAAAAAAAAAAATAAATAACTATATATATATATATATAAATATATTTATATATATATATTTATATATATTTATATTATCTCTAGGGGAGTGTTTTTTTTTTTAATGTATGGCACGTAA